>NC_043970.1:6976058-7204194 GCF_902148855.1 Sphaeramia orbicularis | reverse complement strand
CTGGTCCCTCCAGCCCCTGCAAAGAGAACTCTGTCAGACGTTACCGGCTCTTCGGTGGCCTTCAGCACCCTCAGCATGGATGGAGCAGTAGAGGCCTGTATGTCTGACAACTAGTATTGTAGTCAAAACTACTTAAAATGAGATTTGAGTGTATTGAGACACAACACCAGACCAACAATGGAACTATAGATTCAAGATCCTTTATTGTCATTCAGCATGTTCCATGAAGAATGAAATTATGATCCATGGGATCAGCAGTGAAGCAGATATTTAAAAAAAAACAAAAACAAGCTGTCATTTAAAAAAAAAAACAACATTCAACCACATTTGTTGTCTTGACCCCAATTGGTCAAGGCAGATGACCATCCTCCAAGAGCCAGGGTCTGCTCGAGGTTTCTGCCTGTTAAAAGGAAGTTTTTCCTTGCCACTGTCGCCAAGTCTTTGCTCCTGGAGGATTCTGTTGGGTATCTGTAAATTGGCCTAAGGGTCTGGGTTTCGACCAGTTCTATATATAAGTGTCACGAGATAACTTTTGTTATGATTTCGGTCATGAGCTTTGGGTCATGACCGAAAGAAGATCCCGGATACAAGTGGTCGAAATGAGTTTCCTCCGTAGGGTGGCTGGGCGCACCCTTAGGGATAGGGTGAGGAGCTCAGCCACCAGGGAGGAGCTTGGAGTAGAGCCGCTGCTCCTCCACATCAAGAGGGGCCAGCTGAGGTGGCTTAGGCATCTGTTTCAGATGCCTCCTGGACGCCTCCCTGGGGAGGTGTTCCAGGCATGTCCCGCCTGGAGGAGGCCTCAGGGAAGACCTAGGACACATCGGAGAGACTATGTCTCTCGGCTGGCCTGGGAACGCCTCGGGGTCCCCCCGGAAGAGCTGGAGGTGGAGTGATGTAGACTCAGGTATCTGATTTCAAAAAATACCTGGGAGCCACACCCACGTTGAAAAGGGGAGTGGGCTAGTCTTGGTCCTGTAGTCCACAATCCTCTCCTTTTGTCTGTGTGTTGATGCAGAGGTTTTTGTTTCTACGTATTATTAAGTTAAATTACATTACATACTTAACGTTATGCAGCGTTGTAAGACAGCATGGGTAAGTTAGTAAGCAATATGGGTTTAAAAAACCAGTCTATAACAAGATAAAATGAAGTCTTTTAACCATGGCCTCAGACTTAGAGGTGCTGATCTTCATCCTAACTGCTTCACACTTGGCTGCGAACCATCCCGGTCACAGTTTGATGAAGCCACCAGGCCACATTATCTACAGAAAGCAGAAATGTAGTCATGAGGCCACCAAACTGGATATGCTCTGCCCCCTGGCTGCACCTAAAAACTCTGTCCATAAAAATTATAAACAGAATCAATGACAAAGGGCAACTCTCTCTGGGAATGAATCTTACTTTGTACCGGCAATACAAACCAAACTCTGACTCTGGTCATAGAGGAATGGGACGGAATAGCCCGTGCATCTCCCAGAAACCTGTAGAATGTAAAATGCTGGTCCAGTGTTCCACGACTGGGATTAAAACTTTGATCTTGAATCTGAGGTTCATTTATCAAATCTGTAATGATAGTTTCTCCTTTCCAGTACCCTGGTATAGACCTTCCAAGGGATGCTGAGGAGTTTCGATCCCCCATAGTTGGAACACACCATCTGGTCCCCCATCTTTAAAAGGGGGAACCACCAGGGGTCTGCCAATCCAGTTGTATTGTCCCTGACCTCCATGTTATGTTAAAGAGGCATGTCAACCAGGACAGCCCCACAAAGTCCTAAGCTTTAAGGAACTCGGGTCAGATCTCATGCACCCCTGGCACCCAGCCACTGAGAAGTTGTTTAACAATCTTGGAGACCTCTACCACAGTGATGAATGAGCCCTCCACTGGGTCCCCAGGCTCTGCCTCCTGTACAGAAGGCATGTCAGCCGGATTGAGGAAATCTTTGAAGTACTGCTTCCACCATCTTACAACATCCACAGTTGAGGTCCACAGAGCTCCATCTGCACTGTAATCCCAGTAGATCAAACACTGCTTCCCCTGCTTGAGTTTTGAATGGTTTGCTAGAATCTCTTAAAGGTCATCCGATAGCCATGCTCCATGGTCTCACCAAATTCCTCCCATGCATTTCCCATGAGTCTTTCCCACTGCCGCAGCCACAGTCTGCTTGGTCTGTCGGTACCTGTCAGCGGCCTCTGACATCCCAGAAACCAGCTAGGCCTGATAGGACTCCTTCTTCATGTTGACGGTAGCCTTCACCATAGGTGTTCATCTGTGGTTTTGAGGGTTGCTGCCATGATAGGCTCCAACAACTTTATAACCATGACTGCAAACAGCTGCTTCAGTAACAAAGCTGCTGAACATGGTCCAATCCCACTCAATTCCATTGAAGACACAGGGGTATCTGACAGACGTTCCCAGCAAACCCTCAACACACTTTTGGGCTTCCAAGTCTAGCGAATTCCCCCCAACACTGGCTTCAAATCACCACCAGTTGGTGATTAGTTGACATCTCTGCTCTGTCTTCACCTGAGTGTTCCAAACATAAGGTCACGGGTCTGATGAAACAGCCATAAAGTTGCCATGTGCACAAATCACTATTTGTAACTACTATAAGTAACAAAGATGAAGCCCCTTTTGACCAGTTTAAAGTGACTGTCTTGCACTCAAATGCATTGAAATATGAATCCACCTCATACTCCCTGGACCATGGCAGAAGTGTAATATGCTGAGTCATATTTAAGAGGAGAATGCAGGGTTGCTTGCATGACAAATGGCTGGGAAGTGACTCTGAACTGGCATTCCAGCCTTAAGTCTTTTACCTTCATGGCCTCCACCTTTAACTCCTGACTTCTCACCTCCATTTCCTGGCTGTGGAGTGTTAGCCAGAGCTCTTCAGCTGAAAAACACAGTGAAATATGACAGTTTGTGGATATGACTATGCCGGGCAGCAGAGTTGCAATGAGACCCACATGCTCCCTCTGGAGTTGTAGGCTTCTAGCATGGTGTGTATGACATAGGTCAGTGACTGAACTATGAGCTAAGCAGTCAAAACCTGCACATATTGCTGTTGGTATGTGGTAGACTTAATCTAGATATGTCTAGACTGCTGGTGCTTGAATATGCAAGAGACACTTTTTTCAACACGTGAAGTGAATACCATGTAGTTTTCTTGTCAGTGTGACTTAAAGGATTTCTGTGTGTGTGTTTGCTGCAGGTGACTGCAGTGTGTAGTGATATCTTGCTTCTGGACTGAGAACAATGAAAATGCATTATAGATTGTCTTACTCTGAAACATTGAGAGAACTGTGTACAACACAACTTTCATGTAGCAACAGCAAATTAATATTCATAGATAAATTCATAGAAATATCATGTTCTTCTGAGCAGTTTCTGTATGTGTTTCAGCATCGTTTACAAGTGTTGAACGCCCTCCCAAACCTCTACCACGGCGGGCCGACTCAGACCGACAAACTCACCCTTTAAACCAGAACTCCCCTGCTGATCTGCCAAGTCTCCCTGGTCCTTCATCCTCTCCTCCTCCTTCTCCGCCTCCTCCTCCTGTGGCCCCTGCGTCCCTGACCCTGAATGGGGAAATCGAGTGTCTAATGTCTCAGGGCTACTCCATCCAGGACATCCAGAAGGCCCTGGTGATCGCCCAGAACAACATGGAGACAGCCAAGAATATCCTGCGGGAGTTTGTCTCCATCCCCTCTGCAGCACACATTGCTACATAACTGCTCTGTGCTTTGTGTTCACTCCGTGCCATTTACATTTACCAAGCTCTGTCCTCACAGAAGGGCTCCAAAAGGCTTCATTTTGAGGAGCAACTCTGGGCTTATGTCATTTCAGAAGAATAACGGCAACAACATGACTTCTCATCATCCATTGTAGTGGAGGGTGCAGCTCTTCCTTAAAGACTGCTGCAGTATGTGTTTGATTTGCTAAAACTTAGAGTAGAAGATTAATACCATTGCCATGTCTGTGACGGTAACCTTAGCATGAAGATTGGAAACAGGCCCAGATAGCTAGTTTGGCTCTCCAAAGGTAACAAATGCACCTGCCATCACCATTCACTCACTGCTAACTGTATTTCCATAAGTTTCCTCATTTGTCTAAGCTGTAGCAAAACAGTACTTTGTTTTTTCCGTAGTCGTGTGCTACACTGTTTCTTGACTGGGATAAGAGACTTTCTGGGCCTCTACTGGTCATCTGGCAGCACCAGAGAAAAGTACTACCAGTTTTTCAGTCTTGATATAATGTTGATCCAACTGGCTACTGGGTACAGCTTTACAATAGGGCTGGGCAATATGGACACAAAATCCCATTTCCATATATTATGCCTGAATAGTGATGTACAATTCACGTCTTGAATTTTTTTCTGATGGGGGTTAAATTTTCAATTCTAAGCCAAAGTCATACGAGATGCTCAAAATGACATGATATGTTCCAAACTCCTGTAGGTTTAAGTGGACTAACACTTGAAATACTGACAAACTCAAAAAACCACTATAAACAGACATGTAAACTGTAATAAATGTGTTTTTTCACACAACAGGAAAAAAAGCTGCCAAGTATATAAAATTCTGTTTCATAATTCTCTGCTCTAATATATTTGTGGCTTGTACTTCAGGAGATGGGAATAATAGTTTGGAGGTTATTTAATGTAACATACTGCTGTGGAGGTATTTTAGCCATCTAAAAAAAAAAAAAGCAAAAAAAAAATTCAAGTTAAGAGTTCACTGCATTGACATTGCTTCACATCAGTGCTAGCTGTCAGACAGCCCTTTACGATGAAAATAACACTAATGCGTGTACTCTTTTTCTTTGACAAAAAGAGTAATCCTACAACACAGAATGTAGAAGTTTCTGGTTTGTTTGAACCCAAACTAGCAAGTGACCCCATGGTGAATGTGTTACTAACCAGTTAAAACACTGTATTTGCATAAAATAACACAGTCAAAATAGTGTTGTCAAAGTTAATGCATTCATTTCAAAACTGAAAAGTAAAAGATAACAAAATGAACCCAATTTTGTTTACTCTCTTTGCCAAATCACCTGTGACCAGTTTTGAGCAGTGTTACTGGCACACTTATGTGAAGGAGTGTTTTCAATTACATTTTAATATCAGTTATTACAATTCTTAAGACAAAATTTAATTATCCTTATAACATCGATTGTTACAAATTTGGTTCAGTTTCCATTATAGAGTTGGCTGAGATACCGCGTAATTTCCCAACACTGGTTCAGACACATTTGATATGTGCCTAGTCAGGACATTGAAAATAATTTGGTGGCATTAATGAAACCATTTCCATCTGAGACAGAAAAATCTGTTTTATTACTTTTTCATTAATATTGACCATTATGCCTGTTTGCGTCATATCCAAATTTCTACCAAGTTTGTGTGTCAAATTAATGATCTCCACTTAAATTGCTTGAAAGCAAATGCACAAAAAATTTAATTTTTAATATACTTGTGTATAGATTAAGGGGTTAATCACACAGTAAATTATGTTATTAGTTCAGTAGTATTTCAGTTGACAGAGCAACAACAATCAAGGCAGTTGTAGGCAAGTCCTGTGCAAAGTAAAATTGCTGTTTGTGTGTGATGCTTTTGAAGAGTACAAAGAACTGTAATGGTAGGTGCTTGTTATTTGTAGGTGGCTGAAATCCCCTTTTCATTCATTCACAGCAGTGCTACATTGTTGGTAACCTCTGGTGTGTATACTCATGTCTGTTATCTGACAGTGCCATTTTTCACTCACAGTAGGTGAACATGAGCTGAAAATTGAGCCTCTGTGTTGGTTCTGTCAAACTGCACAGTTGCAGTTTCACCTCATGACACTGACAGTTGACTGTTTGCCACACTACTTAATACACAGTACTCACTTCAGTAGTTGACTTCACTTTTTCACATACGAGTGTGTCCATCAGAATGTAGCAGCTCATTGTGTGCTGAATTTCCATGTTTATTCTTCTTAAGCCCTGGAGTCAGTGCTGTTTGTATAATGTAAAAATGTTAACGAACTAATCTCATAACATGAAAGGTGTCCAATTAATAGGCCATGAATTGCTCACTGCACCAAAGAGGAGCTGATATGATGCCATGTTGTTTAGTTTTTGAAATCCTATAAGCTGCACTGACAGCATTGAGAAGCCATGGCTGCTCAATAAAGAGCTGCTAAAAATCCAAATAGACTTTCAGACTTTTCTGTCAGTGTAGTTTTTGCCTATTTTAGCCATTATCCATTTACTAAACTTGCATACTTCTCACTAATGCTTCCTTTCACAGTTCCCTAACTACGAAGTATTTACCTGGTGAATTAAAACAGGAAAATAGTGTTGACCAGCCATATGGAGTTAAACTGGTTACAACTGCAATGTACTTTATTCAGTTTTAAGTAGGTAACTCATAATTACACACTTTCTCGGAAAGCAGGTGACTAACTTCTATGAACGCCTCTGTTATGGTATCACTATAGGTTACAGTTGTCCAAGATGTAGTTTATGCAGGCCTTTTTCCCATTATTTCAGCTGTAGTGTTTCCCTGCTTATTTACATTGCATCTGGAAAGTTTTCATAGCTATACTTTTTAGTTTTTATTTGACATTTTTTTGTGTTACAGCCTTATTCCAAAATAGATTAAATAAATTATTTTACTTCAAAATTCTACACACAATACTTCATAATGAGGCACCAATTCTGAGAGGTTCTGCAACGAACAGGAGAAACAACCCAAAGTAAGAGTGCTAAGGTTGTAACATCATACTCAGGCTGTATTTACCACCATGGGTGTATCGTCAAAACATTGAGCAAACTCTGTTGGAATACTTATGCATATGTTATAATTTAGTTTTTATTTTTAAATAAATTAGCAAAAGTTTCAAACAAACGTTTTTCACTTTCATTATGAGGTATTGTGTGTGTAGAATTTCGAGGTAAAAATTAATCTATTTTGGAAGACGACTAACATAAGAAAATGTAAAAAAAAACAAAAAAAACAAATAGTATTGTGAATACTTTCCCGATGCACTGTACCATATATATACAGGGTGGGGAAGCAAAATTTACAATATTTTGAGGCAGGGATTGAAAGACAGTGTATGACCAATTAGTTTATTGAAAGTCATGAGAATTTATTTGCCACAAGAAAATTTACATAATAGAAAATGGTTTTATTCTGTGTCCTCCTCCTTCCTCAATAACTGCCTTCACACACTTCCTGAAACTTGCGCAAGTGTTCCTCAAATATGCGGGTGACAACTTCTCCCATTCTTCTTTAATAGTATCTTCCAGACTTTCTCGTAATAGTTTTGCTCATAGTCATTCTCTTCATTACATTATAAACAGTCTTTATGGACACTCCAACTATTTTTGAAATCTCCTTTGGTGTGACGAGTGCATTCAGCAAATCATAGACTCTTTGACGTTTGCTTTCCTGATTACTCATATGGGCAAAAGTTTCTGAAAAGGTATGGATAATAGTGTTAGGTATGATTATGACATCAATATATGTGTTTGGTTTCAAAACAATTGACGTAGTTCCTGCTGAGAAAAAACAACCAAATGTTCATTGTAAATTTTGCTTCCCCATCCTATATGTATGTGTATATATATATATATATATATATATATATATATACACACACACACACACACACACACATACTGGCTACATTCTTAAGACTCAGATGGTAAAATAATGGCTCACCATATTTTCAAATAGCAATGGCTATTTACTGTATCACAGTTTGGAGATAATTTAGATGTGATAAAATTGAGCCTGTAAAACAAGTAGATGCTCTTAAGTTTTGACAGATATCACCTGTCAGATGTTTTGAATGCTGTTTCATGTTTTTCTTACTGAAAAATACATTTTCTCTGTGATATTATGACTTTGTTGTATAATTACAACTCTGTTCTGATATTAAAAATGAATGTTGGTCTCTTTGGCCACCAAACATTCATAAATCAATGTGAGTGACGCAGGAGGCAAGGTGGGTGAGATGTGCTGCCCAAAGACACAACAGAACTGGGATGGAGTGGAGTTTGAACTGCCAACCCTCTGGGCTCCTGTTTGAAGCCTTCAGTATGGTGTCAAATTTGGAGCCTCTACTGCAGTGAGGACAGATACGAACAGGTGAAGTGCAAAGGGATTTATTTGACACAGCCTTGTCAACTTGCTGTTTTCAGTGAGTGCTCATCAACTAAATCATCTTTTTCATTACTGTGGTATTGCCTGTATGAATATGAGTGTATTTATTGTATTTTTAATATCCGGCATCTACGGTGGCCCTGAAGGGCAAACCACAATAACAAATCACAAAGCACACAAGAAAAAGAAAAGCACAACAACAAATGGCAAAGCACAAAAGAAATAGAAAAGCGCATACACTGGAAAAACACCCCACAACAAATTACAGAGCACACAATAAAAGCACAACAAATCATAAAGCACACACCAAAAAGAAAAGCACAGAAGAAAAAAAATCATGCAAACAAGGAAAAAAACAAAAAATCATGCGAACAAAAAAAGGTCCTCCCAGAAAAGGTACCTGCCGCGACCCCTCTCCATGTCAAAAAGGCAATCCAATCAGCAACCAGATCTTGAGCATGCTAGGTACCTTGGTTTGCCAAGCTGGTGAATGTTTTTCACGGCTGGTCTCACCAATCAGACATTGCAGGTTACATTGAGGGTTAAGCCATTAGTCAGTTCCACATCAGCTCCAGGTCTGGAGAACAACAGTCTGCCAGACTCTAGAGAACAACAGTCTGCCAGACTGGCTCCAGCTGTTCTCTAGACCTGGGTTTCACTTGGAGCTGACGTAGAACCAACCAGTGGCTTAACCCTCAATGTAACCCACAATGTCTCATTGGTCTGACTGGCCATGAAAAGCATTCAGTGGTTTCAGGGCCACTGTAGTACTGTAGGTATCTGGTGCATTGCCATATTCTTATGCTTACGCCATTTTGATTGATAATTAAACTGTATTTTTTTAAACAGTGGATCTGTGTTCCATAACTAATTACTTAATATTTAGTCTTCGGAGAGTATTTTCTATTACACAAAACAATACAATAGAATGGCTTTATCTCAAACTCCAGGAACTTTCCTTGATCACTTGGCTCAGGAAAGAAAGTAGTTGTCTTTTTTTTTTTTTTTTGTCTTTTGTTTTTTTACATTAAATAATGGCATTGATTGGAAACAGTATGATGTAGCGGTCTTTTCAGAAAGGTTTTTGTTTTTTTCAATGGAATTTCCTTTGCAGTAGGGGGGGTAGCTAAAGCTGTGAGCTTAGTCAAGTCCTCAAGTAATGTGAATGTGATTAAGTCATACAGTAATGATGTAAAGCCCTTTCAAAGAAATATATAAGGTAACTATGAAGGCATTCTTTTCTGTTACTTTTGATTTCAATACAAAACAAAATCAGGCCCATTATATTTTTTTTCTAATCTGTGTCTTACAACAGTAAGGTTAGTTTGTTCACCTCCCTATTTTATCAACTCGACTGCTTCTAGAACCCATGGATTCCTACAGGTCAACGTGGTACTACATTAATAAAAGCAATAATAAAGGTAAAGCAGTGTTCATCAGTTCTGTTGCAAAATTAAATTGACTTAACTTTACCACAAACATTTTTGCATCAAAACATTTATCTTTTCATGTGTCTGTGATTGAACTCTTAATTCATTATGATTTGATTATGTGATTTACTGATATTTAATTCTTGGGTACTTTAACTTATTGTAGTAATTTTAATCACACTAACAACATTACTCTCATAATTTGCCCTACTCTGTGGTTTCTTATCAAAAATTGTATTTTCCTTTAGATGTTCCATTTATTAACGCATAAGATAATTTAAGATAAGATATGATTTTATTTATTCCACCATGGGGAAATTTCACACTTAACAGCAGCAACATACAACAAGCAACTGCAGAGAAAAAGCATGATAAATTGCTCTTTTGCATGGTATGCGTTGTATACTCCACCAAAAGCAGAAGTTCAAATAAACTGCCTGACATTAATGCATTTTTAACCGGTACAGACGTGGCATACACCTAAATACTTAAAAATATCACATTTTTAAATTTGGCACTAATAGCTGTCCAGCAAGCACATAGTCCATTATCAAAGAAGCAGTGCAGTTTTGGGGTTTTCTGATAAATGAGGGTTGTCTTCATAATAAATAAAAGAGCTAAACCAGTATTACATTGTGTAATTCCTGACTGTACACTTTCCACAACATTTCCAAGAATATCAGGATGTTGTTCTTTAAAACACATAACAATGTTTTTGTTTTTTGTTAAATTTATGTGGTGTCATATATAAGCCCTGTAAAGAATTTTCAGTTGGATAATTCTGTGTCTCACAGGACAAATTCTTGTCCACCCTTAAATTCTTCAGACCCAGAAACCAGAGTTGACTATTGAACCATCTGGTTTTATGGATTGCTTTTCTCCCATAGAGATCAGTCGGCTAATTTCGATAGTCTCTTCATCTAAACTGACTACCTGTCTCTTAGACCCAGTTCCAACAAAGCTCATCAAAGATGCTTTTCCTTTACTGAGCAGCCACCTCCTTGATATGATTAACCTGCCATTATTAACAGGCTGTGTACCATGGTCCTTTAAAGTAGCTGTAATCAAACCTCTTCTTAAAAAAACCAGCGTTGACCCTGCAGCTAACTATATACCCATATCAAACCTTCCATTCATATCTAAGATTCTGGAGAAAATAGTAGCCGATCAGTTATGTGATTTCCTTCAAGCCAACAGTTTATTTGAGAACTTCCAGTCAGGTTTTAGGGAACATCATAGAACAGAAACAGCACTGGTCAAAGTTACCAATGACCTTCTAACTGCTACAGATAAGGGTCTGGTTTCTATTCTGGTTTTATTAAACCTTAGTGCGGCTTTCAACACTGTTGACCATCACGTCCTTCTGCAACGACTGGAACAATCAATTGGTATCAAAGGATCAGCATTAATGTGGTTCAAATCCTATCTAATGGATCGTTCTCTCTTTGTTAACATTAATAATGAATCCTCTCAGTGCACTACAGTTAGTTATGGAGTGCCTCAAGGCTTGGTTCTTGGACCAATACTGTTTATCCTATACATGCTTCCTTTAGGTAACTTAAAAAGAAAACATTCCATCAACTTTCATTGCTACGCTGATGATACCCAATTATATTTATCCATTAAACCTGATTATGCTAATCAGCTAGCCAAACTACAGGAGTGCATTAAAGATGTTAAAGACTGGATGACCAACAACTTTCTACTGTTAAACTCAAACAAAACTGAAGTCATTGTGTTTGGCCCAAATACTGTTAGGGATGCAGTGTCCAGCGAAGTAGTCACCATGGATGATGTTACCCTGGGTCCCGAAGCCACTGTGGTGTTATTTTCAATCAGGATCTATCGTTTAACTCTCACATAAAACAGATTTCTAGAACTGCTTTCTTTCATCTGCGTAATATTACTAAGATTAGGCATATTTTAATACAGAACGATGCAGAAAAATTAGGCCATGCTTTTATTACATCCAGACTAGATTATTGTAACTCACTTCTCTCAGGTCCCAAAAAGTCCTTAAAGACCCTTCAGCTACTCCAAAATGCTGCTGCCTGTGTACTGACCAGAACCAGTATCAGAGACCATATTTCTTCTGTGTTGGCTTCTCTGCACTGGCTCCCTGTAAAAGCTAAGATAGACTTTAAAATACTCCTCCTCACTTACAAAGCCCTTCATGGCCAGGCACCTACTTATCTGAAAGAGCTTTTAGTTCCATACAGTCTATCTAGAGCACTACGCTCTCAACGTGCAGACTTACTGGTGGTCCCTAGAATCTCCAAAAGTAGGACGGGGGCCAGAGCCTTCAGCTATCAAGCTCCACGATTGTGGAACCACCTCCCTGCCTCGGACAGGAAAAAAAGACACCCTCTCTATGTTTAAGAGTAGGTTAAAAACATTCATTTTTGATGAATCCTATAGTTAAGGTGGCTCAGGCTGGTCTTAGTTATCCTGCTATAGACTTAGACCGCTTGGAGACTCATCTTGATACACTGAGCTCTTTTCTGCTCCCCTCTGCTCCATCTTCTCCCTGACCTTGTCTCTCCTAATTTTCTCTTCTGTTTATGCCCCAGTGAATACATGTTACTGACTTGACTTCTTCCCTGGAGTCTCTGTGCTTTATTGCTTCACAGGTTTTCCCAGGATCATCACAGGTTTTCCCTGGATCATCTCTGGACCTGCTGCTGTGGACCTGCCTCTCTCCTGCCTTCATTGTCATCACTCACTTTTCCATATAGTTATGATAGTGTTTATTATATAGTTCCTTAGATGGTAGAGGTTTCTATTATTTGTACTAACTGTTGTAATAGTAGTATATCCACTGTTAGTACTTGTATTTGTAGTAGCAGTATTAACAGTCATGGACCTGGTTTTTAGTAATTATACTAACACCAGCCGATCTACTTTTGAGAGTTCTAGTTCAGTTATCTGTGCATCATCTTCCCCCCTTCTCCCCCTCTCCCCTAGTCTCTCTCTATCTCTATCCCTCTCTCTTTTTCTCCTCCTTTACCCTCTGTCTTGTGTTCGCTCCTGGAGGATTCTGTTGGGGTCTGTAAATTAGCTTAGAGTCTGGTTTCGACCAGCTCGATATGTAAAGTGTCATGAGATAACTTTTGTTATGATTTGGCACTATATAAATAAAATTTGATTGATTGATTGGTCAGTGAGGGTCCAATCAATATCTTGCTTCCATTGTAATTTGGTACATGGGTCAGAGTAAGATATAATTAGAAACTTGGATACAGCAAAAACTGTTCCTTGCTCAGTAAAAAAAGAGATTGATAGTGGACAAAGCTCATGTTTTCAGGACAATCTTGGGAGTGTGCTGATTAGAGCTGTTTTCCATACTATATTATGACTATTTTGCAGAGATATTTAATGGAGCAAAAATTGTCTGGAGCAATCATCATAAAAATCTGCAACCATAAAAATGTAACTGAAGTCTGACAAAAAAAAAAACCCTGTCATCTTTAACAAAATCTAAATAAATCTAATACATCTAAAATTAATTTTACATTGTCAGCAACAGAACTCATTCAAACACATCAGTGCAGATTTTTGCTTCTCCTCAGGCAGTAGGAGGGTAAACTTTAAAAACCATGACATCCTGCATTACAGTGCAATGCAAATTGTCAAGCTACAGAAGGACAAATTAAGATTTTCTAATAACATCACCCACATAAACACCACAGCTCACTTGGGTGGAAAGTGGACTGTTACACAAACCAGTCAACTCAAAGCCTGACCAGATAAACGTCAGAGCTTTCGGCTTGACTAGATTCTTAACCTGGCTTCATGTGCTATGGGAATTATGGTAAATGGGATTTACAAACTGGGAAAAAATTTTGATACACAAGCTGCGGGGATGAAAATAACCTTTGCAAAAAACAAACAAAAATTAAATGAAAAATGCTGTAGCAGATGAATTAACAGGTCCAAAACCTGACCTGCTACTTTCACCCAAGTTGTGTTCAACAAAAACACTTGAACACATTGCAATCGTAATTTCAAATTCACAAGTGGAAAAGATAATCTTCCCAATAGCATGTGAAGGCAGCATTATTAATAGTGGTCAAAGTCATTTGCCCTTGGATTTGACCTTGGAAATGATGGTCCCAAGTTGCAACTGCAACATGGTTTGGTTTGCGACATTGGTTTGGTGAAGAGTAATTGCGTTGACACCTGCCCTGGTTTGGAACTGTTGAGGCCTAAATTCAGACGTGTACTGTGTTTTCTGTCCCTCCTGCTGAGATGAAGTGGAAATCTGAGCTACCATCCAAGTAATTTCCAGCTCATCTGGTGACAGTGGTTTGAAGTCATAGATGCTTCCTGCTCAGTCTGAGGATGAGCCAAGGGAAATAAAACTGTATCACAGATTGCCCACCAGACCTCAGTCCAGAGGTGAGTAATTTCAGGTTCATTAGGTCCATGTCTTGCCATGTATTGGTTCCAACCTATGCACTGAACTGGCCCATTTTGATGAGCACAACTCCTCATCCAGGTAGATAGGATAATTAGTGGAGTAACCCAGAGGTCGCGTTAAGCGAAAATATTCCGTCATTGAAAATTCTGAAGGCCGTCCGTCATTTTGACAGATTAAAATACTGAGGGTAATCTACCAAAGAACGTTTTCACACAACACTGTGAACAGAACTTGCTAGCAAGATCGCTGGTCTATCTGTCTCTTAACAAGGCATCCAACAACCCATAACAGTATCCTACCTGTATATAATTCAACAGCGCCACTGTTCACAACTACGCTGAATACAACAGCGGTACTTCAGTCAAATGACTCACAATAAGTTCACCTGTAGTACACCCCCTGTCCAGTTGATGGTGAGTGTGCATATTAATCAGTCAGTGTCAAATCTTGTGTCGTTGTTTAGCTGACTTTAGCTACTTTGCTAGCGCAAAATGTGAAGACAGCCGAGTCTCCTTAGTTATTTTAAAAAGCCCAGTAAATGTGATGGCATTGATAAATGCGGCGAAAGGGACTGATGTGGTGGGGGATGACAGACAAGCAAGGAATATGCCAGTTCTGATGGCATTTGGTGTGCTATATGTATGCATTTTCTACCTTTCATATGTTATTTGATGGCATGTCAATTTGTGCCAAGATCTCTGGTTCACATAACCCAAACCCTAACCCTCAGTGCATGGTATTTGACATTGCGTGAACATACACAAGGAAAGCTTAGAATGTCTACAGTTAACACACCAATTAAAAGTGGCGTATATAATTATGCGAGTCGTGATATTGGTTTATCAGCCAGCAGCAACTACAGTTGCTGCATCATTGAGATGTTTTTGAACATTAAATACTACTAAATATATCTCATTATCATTAAAAAATAAAAATTTGAAATGACGGATAATACTATGTTATGACAGAATTTTTACAACCCTGTCCATCAAAATGATGGACAATAAAAATGTCTAGTGCAACCTCTGGAGTCACCTGTGATTAGTGAACAGGTTGGAACCAATACATGGCAGGACTTTGACTTGATGAACCTGGGATTGCCCACCTCTGCCTCAGTCCAATGCTAAATACTGTCATCACAAGCAAATGAGATATCTTTGAATCAAACATTTTTATTTATTTTTTTGCAAAATATATACACATATATAAAAAGCAACACTTAAAAGATCACATGTTCACTTTTTAATGTACACACACAAAATAATGTTCACTTTCAAGCTTGAAAAATTATCAGGGCTACACTGAGAAGAAAAAAATGTAGTCAGAATATTCAAGTTGAAAAATGTCAATATAGATATG
Source organism: Sphaeramia orbicularis (assembly GCF_902148855.1). NCBI lineage: Eukaryota > Metazoa > Chordata > Actinopteri > Kurtiformes > Apogonidae > Sphaeramia > Sphaeramia orbicularis. The sequence continues at coordinate 7,188,834 of NC_043970.1, read as the reverse complement.
ATTTAAGTCATACAGCTTTCCCAAAAACAATGACATTACAGTGAAAAAAGCTAGAAATATATGATGGAAAGAAGTTGTATAATATTGGGAGGGAAAAAGCCTATTATAGCTTAAGTTGCCTTCTCATACCAAAACAAACATGTCTAAGTCAAGTGGCTGCTGTTTGTATTTGATATAGTCATTTTTTTGTTATTTTTTTCTGATACAATCACTTTTAGTCTCACAATGATGCTATTCTTGAAATATCTATTTTTTCCTCTATGCATGTCCCTGATACTTACCTACAAGTGACAAATTTACAACAAGAAACAGAAAATATGTATTTATACTCATGTGAAACTTAAGAGGGCTGTAGATCAACATGACACACCCACAGAGGCACTTCATATGCACTCTAGGTGGGTGTGTTCAACTCAACGGGGCAAAACAACAAAATCAAAAACATTTCACTGCTGTGTTAATATTATGAGTACCTGGGCAAATTAGTAACATGTTCACAATAAACTACACAATGAGTATTGATACATGATATGTACAACACAGGCTTTAAATGAGCTCTCCAGTGTTTTAGCGAGTTTAGATCAACCCACCTCATTAGTTTTACAGAACCCTGCGTAACCTAAAAAATCTTCCACCTACTCAAAGGCCTGATGGGACTTTGAGTCCAGTTACACTGCTCTTTTATTATTATTATTATTATTATAACATTACATTCACCACAACTATGACAGACATTTATCAGAGGCAGGCCTTAATTTGTTTGTTACAGAGATTTCAAGAACTGTGTGTATATTTCCTATTTTGTATAATGTTGCCCAGTTAGTGATTCCCAAAGCTGTAGTAAAATGTGACTTTTTATTCTGTATCTTTACACTGCAGACACTGTGGATCAGGGCATATCAACACAGCAGACATGGTGAACCATTTATATTTAAATTGTTTAAAGGAGATGTAAGTAGGATTGTGGACAAAACTGATACTGCAATCACATTCAAAATACTGTAAAGCATGGTATCCCCTTTGCCTCCCCCCAGACTAGGGGTTGCCAGATCCAGTATGAGCGTCTACTACAAGGAGCTACCATGGCAAGCGATGAGTCCTACACTGGTATTTATAACGGGCCCGGTCTCGTCTCCTGGCCGTGGTCTCTTCTCCCAGGTGAAGAGACCATGGCCCGGGACCAGGAGAAGAGACTGCAGCCTGGCCCCTGGAGACCATGGGAGAGCCAGCGTCGGTTCTCTGCTTTCAGCCGTCTCCATGTTTCAAAAGTATCTCCTCTATATATCCTTGTTTTGTTTCTCACTTTGTCACGACGTATTTGGGAATAACAAGAGGCCTTTTAGGTTAAGTAACATCAGACATTTGTGATCAGAAATGTTCCAAGATGCAGCTCAGTGGGAACTGGCAACTTGGATGCCGAAATGCTACCAACTTGGTGATTGGGAGATAGGTGATGAATGGAGCATCAGAGCAAAACACAAAATGACAACATAAACTTAGCTTTTCAAATGTGAATATTCTGGCTGGACTACTGAAATGAACATGATTCCTTAATGTCTGGTGACATTTTATGATTACTTGGAACATAATACTTACATACAGCTCCTTTAACTGGTAATGTGACCACTATGGCAAACCACACAAAGAAACTGGTAACCTATATATTAGCCATATCTAGTACAATTGAATTCAAAGCATCTGTTGCTTAAAGAAATAGAAACAAGTTCTTTGAGTAATGGAAGATTTGAAGTTCCAACAATGTTGTCATGAGCATGTAAGGGACTACAGCTATGACCAGAAAACTTCAGCTAATAATGCTGTTAAGGTAGTTATGCTGGAAAATGGATGTTTCCAATGATTTTTGAGGTTTTAAAATATGGCAATGTCAGAACAACAAAAACAAAAACTTAATAAAATCCTCCCTCCTGTCTGTTAGTGTATTGTGCATTAGTGTAGACAGGGTCTGCATAAGAGTTCAACGTCTGTCCGGCAGGTGCATAGATGTCCAGCATCAGTAAACGGTCCAAACATGCTCAAACACTCACTCTACTTCAATCTGGAAGCTTTTACTGAGTATGCAAAGAAAAGAACAGAGCAAACCAAAGATACAAAAAAACTGACTTCAGTGTATGATGCATTTCAACAGGTACAACACACCACCAGTGTATGGGATTGACAACTTGCACAGAACACACACAGCTGCACATCAACATGTTGAAAAATCAATATAAGTGAACTCTTGTACTGCAGCATCAGTAACAAAGAAGGGTTTGGTCTGCAAGCAATCCAAACAACTGAATATCTGAATGCCAAAAGATTTTAAACTAGAAGCACTCGGAGAGTGCAGACCTCCGCCAAGGCTGATCAGTGGCCCCCCCCCGTGGGCCCCCCCACACCAAGGAGGTTATGTTTTTGCCAGGGTTTGTCTGTCTGTCTGTTGGTCTGTCCGTTAGTGTGCAACATAACTCAAAAAGTTATGGACAGATTTTGATGAAATTTTCTGGTCTACACCCCCCCCGTGGGCCCCTCCACCCCCGATCACCATCAAAATTTAATCAATTCTTCCTTATCCCATTTCCAACAAACCCTGAAAATTTCATCCAAATCTGTCCATAACTTTTTGAGTTATGTTGCACACTAACAGACAGACAAACAGACAGACAGACAGACAGACAAACAAACCCTGGCAAAAACATAACCTCCTTGGCGGAGGTAATTACAAAATATATTGAATATATACACTTTAATAAACAAAACACAATGATGTTGCAGCCATGCCTGAGTGACAGTTAAAGGTAGGGTAGGAGAGCCTGGAAAAATGGTTCGAGCAAGCTACATTTTGAAAATACATAATTCAAAAATCCAAACCCCTTTCTTCAGACTTCCCCCTGAAGCCACGCCTCCAGAGTACTGGATTGTACTTGCAGAGGGAGGAGGGAGAAATGGAAGCTGAGTCTAATAGATTATATCACCATTCAATCATTTCAATGGGCCAGTTAAAATGATTGGATGGTGTTTTTTCAGTCCTGCCTGTTCCACAGGTGACTAAAACTTTTTATTTTTGTGTTAGAGCATTTAATTAATTGGTTGGAATTGGGGTGTGACAGGGATTTTAAGTAATATAGTAAAAAATGCTCCAGGAAAACATCTCCTGCCCCACCTTTAAGAAGTGCAACAAACAAACAGACAAAGACAGTCATTCCAAACAAAGGGCCGGATCTACTAAGGCCCCAATTGGTGTGTACTAATTTGCGTGGGGCATACATCTCAATTATTTTTTCTTCCATCATTCCAAAAATGTTCACACGAGGGTGAAAAATGCATTCTCTGCATCTTGTTTCATCGTTTCAACCATAGCCATGTGTGCGCAATTACGCATACAAACCATCTGCACCTCCCTTTGAGACGTGCTAAATATAGACGCAGTTTCTATGAGCTAAATTGCTTTTGGGTTTGATAAGTCACTTTGCATGTGCTAAATTAATATATTTATATTTTCTCCTCCTAGCACACACAGAATTGCGCGTAAATGCCCCATATCACAGTGGTCCCCAACCTTTTTTGTACTACAGACCGGTTTCATGCATGAAAATTTTCCACAGACTGGGTAGAGGTGTCCAATAACAAAAACCTTTGTCAGTTCAGAGCATGTGATCTGAAAAAATTACACTGTCGGGCAATTACAATGATTCTACAGTATAATATCACCATAAGCAGAATCAGTGGGAACCCTGGACTTGTTTCCCTGCAACTAGACGGTCCCATCTGGGGGTGATGGGAGACACACAATCCAATTGTATTCTGTATATCCATCGATCCATGTCATCGCAGAAAACCCAGCCTCACAAAGATATGAGGATGGAAACAGAAGGATTTTCAGGGCTTTTGTGGCGAGATCCACATATTCTGCTTTGACTTTAATCCAGAATGCAAAGAGGTTTGAAGTTGTCTCAAACATGGATCGATATGCCAAAGCAGTTTTGAGGGTTTCATGTTCAGTAACTCACAGCAAATTACGCATCATAGTTGTGGCACTTGTGTGTCACCTGTTGTGATGAACCTGCAACTTAGGCAGGAATTGGGATATTTCCTTATAAATACAGCTTTGAGCTTGCAGGCAGTCTGTGACCCTTCTGCAGCTTCATTGTTTCATTGTTTCTTCCTGAAAAAGTTCTCCAGTGTTCTCATTTCTTTAGCTTGTGTTACTACTGATTCATGAAATGGCGCACCAGTCAAGAGTGGTTGTGAGGCGAGGGCGGAAACGGTCGCTTTTCAAAATAAACCTCCACAAGACTAACGGAAAAAATAGCTTTAATATTAACCACAATTTTTTTTTCTTTGCGACCAAATGATCCACGGACAAGTACCAGTACCAGTCCGGGGACTGGGGGTTGGGGACCCCTGCCATATTGCATATTCACTGGGGAAAACATACTAACTGGATGCAGGCATGCTATTTTGCACCTTTGAAATACACAACCCTTAGTGCACACTGTTAGCAAATCAGTTTGTACATTTTTTTGCGTGTGCAATGAGTTTGCGCACGCTTTTATGCATGCAAACCTTTAGTAGATCCAGCCCAAAGTGTATATACATACATGGGTTTACATAGCTGTGTGGATGGTGTGTGACAGTGGAGGGTTTCTTTAGCTAGAAATGCTGAGTAAAAGGTGTGATTGGGTAATGTGGGAAGTGAAGTTATCCTGCAGCCTCTCTGACAGCTTCACAGCACCATGTCACACTTTACTGCAAAAAGAGCACACAAGAAAATGTATCATTACTTTACATTTTTTTTACTGTTTACATTTCTAAACAAATACCTTTACTTTCTACTCATTATATTTTCAAAAGTGGCTTATTAGTTTAAACAGAATGTAGCAGATTTCTATCTCCAGCACAGGTTCTCAACAAATTCTTACCAACAGTGAAACTGTGGAAACAGCATACATCTAATTTGAGTTTTAATAGTGTGTAGCGTTAAAATGTAGCCAAACATATAAGGTAAGGTATGATTTTAGCATTTCATTATAAACTCACAGAGGTACATATTGCCCTGTTGTATATAAATATTGTGGAATTTAAAGTTAACAGAACAATAAGATTTTCATCTAGATGTATTATTTATTATGATTTTGCAACTAATTCTAAAAAATTTTGTAGTGTCAGAGTGAGACAGACAGCACACGTTAGCCTCAGGATTTAAACAAAAAAAACAACAACTTTTCATGACCCATTTTAGTACCCAAATATTCTTTACAAGGAGAGGTCAATAGAGTAGTAATGAGCCAAAATAGAGCAGTGGACAAAAACAGATCTCATTTTCCTGTGGATCCCAGTCTTTGTACTTAACATATTGTTGAGCTCATAGCAAAATTGTCTTAAATTAGCTTAGCAACTCTCCTAACACTCCTGCTTCATTGTATGCAGATATCACAATTTGTCCAAAAATATGACTTAGAATACTTACTCAGAATTAGAATACTTTGTTAATCCCAGAGGGAAGTTATTGTCGTTTACAGTTGTTCCATTCAAGTATAATGAAAAGTGGCAGGAAAGAAATCATCAACACAACAAAAAGAAAAATAGAAAAAAATATAAAATATATATACATCTATATAAAGCGCTATATATTCAAACCTCTCTTCTCTCTATCTATATAGCTATATCTATATATGTGTGTGTTTGTGTGTGTGTGTGTGTGTGTGTGTGTGTATATATATATTTATATTTATATATTAGGGTTGGGAATCTTAGTTGTAAAGCTGATACGATACACAACTCGATACAGCATCTCCGATCCGATATATTAAAGATACATGTGTGGCATCTTGCAATGCAATACGATACGATTCACACTCAAATCCCGATACAGAGCAATTAAGCACATTCTAATTCAGCACATTCATTCTGTAAAAGAATATGCAGTGCAATTCAATTAACTTGATTATTTATTTATCAAATGAAACCATGACTTCACACACAAATAGTGATGCTCAAGTCTCACAGGAACATTTATTTGCAATAAACAGAAAAAAATATTTCAAAACACAGAACTTGGCAAGGAGGATGCTTTGTAGCCTTTCAAAATAGTACACAATGGTCAGTCACCTTAAGTCCAAAGAAATAATATTTTAAAACAAAGAACTTAGTCAGGAGGACACCTTTTGGCCTTTGAAAATTGTGCACATTGGCCAATCACCTTCAGTCCATTTCACACTGAATCAAATACAAATGGCCCACTTAAAGGTTTTTCTTCAGAAATATCAACTGATCAACATGATCAGGGTGAAGCAAACTATGCTGCACTGTAACAATGTCCCCCAGCAGTGCTAAAAACTCTTTCAGCTGGTACACTTGTTGCTGGGATGGACTTTGCTACAGCTGAAAGCAGTGGAAGATCTACTTGGTGTTTGAAACCTTTGTTTTCTGTTACACTACAGGGCTGAATATCTTTACATATAAAAAAGATATTGCATCGGTGATTGCCTTTGACTGTGTGGAGCAATGTTCCCTCTAATTTTTCATGTGTCTGAGCAAACGCACAAACTCCCTCAGCGGTCCCTTGGACCACCGTGAGCAACATCAGACGTGCGCACTGTGGTCACACCAGTATCACATCCGTCCAAGTTAGATGGTTCATTAAAAGAATCAAATTACAGCAGTAATTTCCATTAGATTGCTTTTAATTAAGTGATTTAGTTCACTTACAATGAAAAAGTCAAAAATTATGTTCATGACCTGTGTAGTATGTTAACACCATTGGAAGTATAAATATTTATTTTAAGTATGCCTTAACATGAACTGCCAATCGAATCGAGCCAACTATAAACTCCAATTTGAAAACACACTTTACATTTTTATTATAAAGCTCTGACTTGTATTATGAGTATGAGTTTGTATGTCAGTGTGTGAAACTCCTGCTGTGGTCTGGGAGAGAGTCCTGCTCCTGTAACTCTTTGTCTGTAAAATATATAATTACACAATTTTTATTAGCATTTCTACTACTCATAAACTAATAACAGAATTTACTGATCATTATCCATAAATGACAATTCTTAATAAATGACACTAGATAAGCACAAATCTGATTGAGGACTTAAATTTCGCCCTGTTTTTCCTGTGTGTCCTGCTCACTTCTCCAATCGTTGTACAATTAGTCCAGCTTGATGACCCCATCTGCTTCTTTCACAGGGTGAGCAAGTCCTCCTTCTGTGGTTAGGGTGGGGCTCTTACTCTGGAAGAATTGAGACATGAACACCTTTTGAGATAACATTTTGTTCACATTGAAACATTCACATTTTGCACAATGGCATGCGTGCTGTAGAACAAGCATATGATATGGTGAAAATTCCATCAACTCTGTAAAATACATAATTACAGTTTTTATTAGCATTTCTACTACTTGTAGTAGTAGCATTTAATGATTAACCATAATAAATGAAAATTCTCAGTAAATGACAAAATAAGCAAAAAACTAATTGAGAAATTAAATGTCACCTTATTTTTTCCGTCTGTCCTTCTTACATCTCCAATGGTTGAACACTTTGTCCAGGTTGATGGCCCCATCTGCTTCTAGCTTTGACTTTATGAGCATCAGCTGGTCCAAATGTGCCACCCTCCCCCAATACTGTACCAATCCTCATTCCCATCTTGCATCTTCATATAATTCCAACCGCATTCAAATGACTTTTGGGCTAAATGTGACGCTTGAGGTAGTCCAGCTCCCATTCTGTCCACACTTTTCCCTCCGAAAACTTGCTGGCTACTTTGGCTTCGCTACATGTTTTGCAGAGTAGACCTTTCTCACAAAAAGAAAAAAATCTCACCCAGTTTCACCGTTTTTCCTTCCGTTTGCACATTCTCCGACAGCCATTCTATCCTAAAAGAAGCACATTTCTCTTTTACTTTGGCTTGGTGATTGGATGTGCCACTGCCTGTTCGTTTCGCCATTATTGTAAGGGGTTAACACTAGCAGGACATTTGTAGCTCTCAACTCCACCGCAGCTACACTGCTTTGCACGCAAACACACCAGTTGGCGGCGCATAAGGACACTATCAATGACGTTGATTAGCTGTGTGAATACGTGAGTAAACTGCATCATATCATTGGCTGACCTGTCACCTGTCACTCTAAGTCACACTACAAAATGGTACAGAATAAATTGGAATGTGTTTATTTTTTCTCAATTCAGCTTGGATTTTTATTTTGTGCGCAGTGCAGATCTTCTGTGTGCGGGGACCGTGTTAGCAGTGCGCAATTGTGCATGCGCGCAGCTTAGAGGGAACAGTGTTGTGGAGTAGTTATCCAGTGGGGCATGGAAAAAACTAGCAATAGTTTGCTCACTAGTGTTAGAGCTGGTAGGCGAATCTGGGCTGCTGGAGGTGGGGGCACTGGGACTGGCAGACCCTTCTACAACTATCCCATGACACCAGTTCAAGTGGCTGATCAGGTTTGTTGTACTACCTGTACTTGATTGGGACATGGCAAATTTTGCAAATAGTATTGCTTTTGTCAAGTTTGCCGTCTCTCCTGTAAAATCAGAAATGCTGCCAAACTTGAGATTTAAAAATAAGAGGGGGATAAAGTCATTCTTCAGATATGTTTCCCACGCTCTTGCTTCCTAGCCGAATCAATATAGTATTTAGCGCATGTGCCACAGTACATCACCAGGCTCATACTGTGTACTGTACATAACTGTACACATCTGCGAATCCATGGCACACGTTAACGTGGGTCTTCTGAAAAGAAAAACAGTTACCTAAATAAATAGTAACACTTCTAATTGCAAGTAAAACATATTCTATTGAATGAATCGAATTTTACCGATTTGCGCCTTCAATAACCGATGCATCGCAATATCGTCCCAAAATGTTCATTCACTCTCAGCCTCTCTACCAGTGCACTCAGATCGTGCACACGCATGTCGGCGTATTGATACATATCAGATAATTGTCTCATCCCTAATACAAATATATATATATATATATATATATATATATATACACACACTCTACCGGTCAAAAGTTTTACAACACCCCAATTTTTCCAGTTTTGTTTTGAAATTCAAGCAGTTCAAGTCCAACGAACAGCTTGAAATGGTACAAAGGTAAGCGGTGAACTACCGGAGGTAAAAAAAAAAAAAGGTTAAAGGTAAGGGTAAGGTTAAACAAAACTGAAAAATAATGTACATTTCAGAATTATACAAAAAGGCGAACAAGAAATGGGTTAACAACTTGAGGCAGTTCTGAAGCAATGGAGGTTGATCAAGCCTCGAAAGTTGGTGCTACTACTTTTCTACAGGTGCCCCAACATTTCTGAATTACTTACAACCCCCTCTGTCTGCACAAAAGTTGTGTTGGAACACACTTTGGTACCATACCGTTGTGAGCATTATTTGAACAGTATTGTACTGCAGAAAGTAGTGTGTTACTATATGGTTACTAAATGGTGAGGAAAAGGCAATTAATGATAGAAGAGACAGACCATCATAACACTTAAAATTGTAGGTCTTTCCTACAGAGAAACTGCCAAGAAAGTCAAGGTGTCAGTAAGTCCAGTTTCCTTCACCATCCAAAGGCACTCAGAAACTGGGGGAAATGCTGACAGGAAGAGGTCTGGCAGACCCAAAGCCACAAAAGAATCAGAAGACAAGTTTCTGAGAGTCAACAGAGTCAATAGTGGTTGTAGTAAGCAAGTCTCAGTTTCAACTGTGAAGAGAAGACTTCGAGTTGCAGGTTTGATGGGTCGAGTTGCAGCAAGAGAGCCATTGCTGAGACTTCAGTATAAGAAAAAGAGGCTTGCCTGGGCCATGAAACACCGCCAGTGGACTATCGAAGACCGGAAGAAGGTGTTATGGACTGATCAAACCTGCAACTTGAAGTGTGCAGTTATTGGACTTATATGTGAGTAGCAGTTTGGCCATAACTAACACCATGTTTGAACATAAGGATGCCCACTTGGCACCAGGACATCCTAGGTCGCCAGTCAATCGACTTTGTAGTCGTGTCACCAGACCTGCAACCACATGTTCTGGACACTCAGGTGAAGAAAGGAGCGGAGTTGTCAACCGACCACTACCTGGTTGTGAGTTGGATCAGGTGGTGGGGAAAGACGCTGCGCAGACCCGGTAGGCCCAAACGGGTAGTGCGGGTCTGCTGGGAACACCTGGTGCAAGAGCCTGTCAGGCAGATCTTCAACTCACACCTCCAGCAGAGCTTCAACTGCATCCTAAGGGCGGAGGGGAACATTGAGTCTGAATGGGCTCTGTTCCGCTCTGCCATTGCTGAGGCGGCTGTGGTGAGCTGCGGCGAGCTGCGGCCGTAAGGTAGCTGGGGCCAGTCGTGGTGGTAATCCCTGAACCCGTTGGTGGATACCAGAGGTGAGGGGAGCTGTCAGGCTGAAGAAGGAGGTCTACACAGCCTACATTTAAGTATGTGTCCTTAAATGAAGCTACTCCTAGTCACCTTAATAATCAGATTCCTTGAGACTCAGGCTGAGGAGGAGTCACAGCAATTTTTAATTCATGTCTACAATTGAATCCTAAACCAAAGCCAAGTTTTAACTAATTTGAAAGTCTTAGTCTGAATCTATCCAACCTATAAAACACTCCAGCCAGTGCTGTTAATTATAATGTATCGTCCTCCTGGTCCATACACTGAATTTTTATCAGAGTTTGTGGAGTTCCTTGGCGGTCTAGTCCTGTCCAGTAATTATTGTTGGAGACTACAATATTCACGTAGACAATGATAACGATAGCCTCAGAAATGCATTGATGTCATTACTACACTCAATAGACTTTAGTCATTGTGTTCACAAGCCCACTCAATGTTTTAGTCACACCCTTGACTTAGTCCTGACTTATGGTGTGGAACTTGAAGATTTTTCTTTCCACAAAATCCTCTCCTTTCTGACCACTGCCAAATAACTTGAATTTTTGTAATTCAGTTAATCCCTTCCTGCCAAAAATATTCATACCAGACATTTAATTTAATCCCGTATCGGAATTACACAGCAGATTCTTTCCCCAACTCAGTCAGTTTTAGATCAAGAGGTGGCTACTACATAAAGGTAAAGCATCTTTAATGCGAAAAAACATTACATCTAATCGCTCCAGTGGAAAAGATTATAATAAAACAAGGGCTCCCTGGCTTGATTGTCATACTTGCAAATTAAAGCAGCATACCCGAGAAAATGACGTTCTACTTAACTGGAAGAACACCATTCAGCCTGGCAGGACAGTCTAAATAAATACAGGAAGGCACTTCATTCTGCCAGAACAGCTTGCTATTCATCATTAATGGAGTAAAATAAGAACAATCACATGTTTTTTTCAGTACTGTAGCCAGACTGGAACAATCAATTGGCATTAAAGGATCAGCATTAATGTGGTTCAAATCCTATCTAACAGATCGTCTTCAGTTTGCTAATGTTCATAATGAGTTTTCTCAGTGCACCACTGTTAGTCATGGAATTCCTCAAGGCTCGCTACTTTAACCAATACTCTTATACATGCTTCCTTTCCGTAACTTAAAAGGAAACACTCAATCAACTTTCATTGTTATGCTGATGATACCTAACTATATTTATTTATTAAACCTGATAAAACCAGTCAGCGAACTAAACTACAGGAGTGCATTAAAGATATTAAAGATTGGATGACCAACAACTTTCTGCTGTTAAGCTCAGACAAAACTGAAGTCATTGTGCTTGGCCTCAAAAATCTTAGGGATGCAGTGTCCAGCAAAGCAGTCACCATGGATGGTTTTACCCTGGAGCCCAAAACCACCGTGAGGAATCCAGGCGTTATTTTTGATCAGGATTTATCATTTAACTCACATTATACTGATTTCCAGAACTGCCTTTTTTCATCTGTGTAATATTGCTAAAATCATATTTTAACAGAATGATGCAGAAAAATTATTTCATGCTTTGTTACCTCCAGACTACATTATTGTAACTCACTTTTCTCAGACTGTCCCAAAAAATCTTTAAAGACCTCAGCTAATTCAGAATGTTGCTGCTCGTGTACTGACTAGAACCAGTATCAGAGACCATATTTATACTGTGTTGGCTTCTCTGCACTGGCTCTCAGTAAAAGCTAGGATAGACTTTAAAATACTCCTCCTCACTTACAAAGCCCTTCATGGCCAGGGACCTACCATGCCATGAGGCTAACATCAGAAGAAGTTAGAACAGGGGTCACCAACACGGTGCCCGCAGGCACCAGGTCGCCCGCAGGGACCACGCGAGTTGCCCGCAGGCCTGTTCTAAAAATAGAACTAGTTCAGAGTTCTCCAACATGTTGCTCGTGATCTTGGTTCGCCAAGGGTCACTAATATAAGAACACAAAGTTGATTCGTCATTTGGTAGAACAGGTCTAAATTTCCACCCAATCAAAATTACAAGTGTCCCCCTCCCGAGATGAAACGGTCAACTAGCTGTCAATCAAACTTTAACGCTGGTTTGCTGCCTGTCATTGGAGAGGGGCGGAGCCCAGGATGAGCCAGATGCCAGGCAGGTAGTGGGTTTAGCCCCGCAACGATGTCGGCTGAATATAGTCAGGGAGTTATTTTCACCAACGATGAGGCACGGACTTCTGTTTAACAAATGTGAAAGACGAGTGTGTGTGTGTGTGTGTGTCTGATCTGTGGCGCATTCTGGAAATCAGTAAAAGATGCAACGTGGAGCGGAATTTCACCAAAGGTCACAGCGACTGTTCTGGAGATTCTCCAGTGGGAATCAGCCTCCGTGAAGAGAAGGTAAAAGAGCTGAAAACTAAAAGTCCAAAAACATCAGTCCATGTTCACTAAACTGACCAAGGCCAGTGCTTTAACAGAGGCATCAGTAAAGTGGTTCACATCCTGGACCAGCGCAAACATATGTACACTATCTGCGCATGCGCTCAGACAGCTGGAGTCGGACCTGAACAGGTGCCTCTGCGTTTGACTCCAGTGTGATGACTGTAGAAGTGATGGGAATGGTGGATTTATGTGCACAAAGTTCTGGTTTTAATTAATATGTTTTGACAGCATATGTGAATTCAAAGGTCAAATCCTAAAGAAATACAGCAGCAGATGCTAGTGAAGTTTTATTGTGTGAGTGACAGCGTTCCTTTTCACAATTTCAAAGTATTAAAAATGCACATACAGGTGTGTATTATTTGTTTTTAGTAATTCTATAAAAATATGCAGGATTGTTCCATTTCATAATTTTTGACATAGTGTTAAAATATTTAGGAATACAGCATGCAAATGCTTGTATTTGTTTTTTTCTACTTTTGATTTTCTTAATTAAAGTAAAATAATAGTTTCATATTAACACTTTTTAAGTATTGTAAATGTTAAAACAAAGATATATAAATCAATAAAATAAATGAAGAGCACAATGTTACAAACGTATGATACAAAATATGTGTATGTATGAAAAATAGCTATGTAAATAAATGTTGCTAAATTAGAGTAGCCCTCCGGCAACTTCATTAGGTAAAAGTAGCCCACAGAAGAGAAAAGGTTGGTGACCCCTGAGTTAGAAGTTAGTAGCTCTGTACAAAAAAACAGCTGGTAGAAATGTCCTTCAAAGGCATACTTTTTAGTTTTACACATTGAGTACATTATAGAATCTGTACTTTTTCACTTCAGTTTTCTAGTATATGTACTTGAATATGCAAGTATATGTTTAGTTTTGCTTCCAATTAATGTAACATACAATGTGAGCTGCCAAGTGGCTCTTACTCAGAACACACTGTACATTCTAACTGCAAACGTTTGGTGTCAGGTTACAATGAGTCGACTGCTGACTATGTTGTTATTCCAAAGGTGGTTATTAGGTTGCACTGTAATAGAAAATACAGCCTCTAGAGGACAATGGAGGCATTCTGTGTGTTTATTCACCTGTTCATTTGAGCCCCTCTGGTCTCCACTCACAGCCTTTAGCAGAACAGCTTCTTCATTCTTGGTGTTGTTCTTCACCTCCACAACAATGTCATCTTTGGTGGTCTTCTCTTTGGTGCTACAACAAACACAACCACTTCAATATTCTATTCAGACAAATGGTCACATACACATGGAACATGGAGCACTTGCCAATTGCTTTAGTCTTTATCAACAATAGTAAATCACTTAAAATATCTATGTTTCACTACTGAACATGTATGTTGTCACAGTGTCATTTTAGTTAATCAGTACTGCACCACTATTGTCATTAGGCAGTTATTACAAACAACACTTAAACAATTATCATTAAAAACGTTTCTCATGTCAACATTTATTAGCTGTACTTCAGAAACAAAGCATTAAAGTTGTCCTCATCGACATTTAACATATCAAGCTGAAATGGTCTAGAAAAACAAAGATGAGAATCAGCAGGATACAGGAGCCATCTGGAAAAAGGTAAAAAAAAAAAAAAAATGCACACAGTCTGAGTTGGGAATAACAGTGTTAAAAATAACAGCATTACTAATACCGTTGTTGTTTTCCAGTAATGAGTAATCTAATTGATTACTATTTGAAATGTTACAACGCCGTTACCATTACCGACAGTTAATTGTGGCACGGTATTATGCACTGATATCTAACAGCTGTTATCCAACCTGGCTCGCTCAGACAGCCAGGCACTAGAGATGTGATCTTCGCAAACAAGTTGAGTCTTTTGAATGGCTCTTTTACGACAAAGATAAGAACCGATTTGTAGTTGCGATCTGTCCGTTTGTCAGCCATTATTATTACCTCCGCCAGGAGGTATTGTGATCACTTTGCTTTGAGTGTTTGCGTGTGTGCGTGTTTGTTTCTTAGCAAGATAACTAAAAAAGTTAAAGACTTAGATTGTATAGGATGAAACTATTGGGTGATGATTTATGTTGGAAATGCTGAGAGAAAACTGGAACTTTCCTTCATTGCATGTGGGAATGTGTTTTAGTCAGACCCTTCTGGACTCAAATTCTAAATATTTTAAGTAACTGGCTTGAAGCAGAAATCTCCTCAAACCCAGAGCTCTGCTTACTGGAGGATAAATCTCAGTTACCCAATATAACCAAAAGTAACTTTTCGGTAATTTCAGTGGGTACAACAGCTTGTCGAGTCATTCTAAGACACTGGAAAACATCAGAAACTCCACAGATGAAAGAATGGGTCTGTGCAAT
The DNA here is from genome assembly GCF_902148855.1 of Sphaeramia orbicularis. Classification (NCBI taxonomy): domain Eukaryota; kingdom Metazoa; phylum Chordata; class Actinopteri; order Kurtiformes; family Apogonidae; genus Sphaeramia; species Sphaeramia orbicularis. The sequence goes on along the minus strand of NC_043970.1, from coordinate 7,173,697 downwards.
GACTGAAACGGCATCCTATGAATCTATGCTTAGTGGATTAAGTGATGACAGAGGGAAGAGGGTGACCCTTTGGGACACGTTTTGGGATTACATAAAAGTAGATAGGTCTGTATGAGTGCATGTGCAGGTGTGTGTATCTATACAGATATTTACTGGTTGATATTATGTACCCACCTTCTTTTGTATCTGCTGCCTGTCTTTTATTTATTTATTTTATTTTTGAACTTTGATGTTTATGAGATAAAGAGTATGTTGAGTCTGTCGCCAGAGTTAATTGTTAATTATATACTACCTGTTTTTGTATGGAGAAACATATTAAGTTTGCCATGTACCAAGCCTATGCAAAGTTCAATAAAAACTTGAATTTCAAACAAAAAAAAAAGTTATGGACAGATTTTCATTAATTTTTCAGGAAATGTTGGTACTGGCACAAGGAAGAAATTATTAAATTTTGGTGGTGATTGGGGGGGGCATCTGTCTTGGCAGAGGTCTCTGCTCTCCGAGTGCTTTTCTTGTATTCAAATTGCCTTCATGTTTCACCTGTGTGCCCCATGAGCCTGAGTTGTCCAGGCTGCCTTCACGTGAATGACCAATGACATCTCCGAGTTTGAGTTGTCCGCAGCAAACCTCATTCACTTGAAGGCAGCGATATGCACAGCTAACTTAGGGGAGGAGTTATCAGTGAGCTCCTTGTGCGTCTGACTGACTGGTCAGAAGATAAGATAAGATATGCCTTTATTAGTCGAACAAGGGGAAATTCCAAAATTGACAGTAGCAAAGCACGAAAGCGCACAAGAGCAAAAGCAAGTTCAAAATAAAAAATTAAGACAAATCAAAAAAGCTATATATACTATATGTAGCTTATACTATATATATATAGATCAGCTGTGCACAAGCTGATCATGCCACATGTTGGACAGAGGAGGAGGAGATATTAACGACGAGATGCGCAGTTATCTAGAAGAGCATCTTCTTCTTGTGTACCCCGGCCTTACCACAGTCATGGTTAAGAAGCTCTGTTTAGTGGCCAAATCAGTTCCACTGGAAAGAGCATTCTTTAAGACAAGGACTAAAATTATCAGAGAAGTTGCCTCAAGACGGCAAAAGTTAGATCATTTGTCTTCCTTAACTCAAATTTGCCAAAGGATAAGAAGGAGAGGAAGTAAAACCCACAAAGGATGCAACTGCTTTATTATTTCATGGATGTTTTTAATTTTGTTCAAACTTATTGTTTACACTTTGCTATTTACAGTGTTCTGATGTGGATTCAAGTCAAGGAGCTGAGCTCCTGTTTGTAAAGGAGTTCAGGTGTATGAACTCCAGGATTTTGCATTCACATTTTTATCACGTCTTAATTTTTTTTTTTTAATTCTCTCTCTCTCTCTCTCTCTCCCTCTCTCTCTCTCTCTCTCTCTCTCTCTCTCTCTCTCTCTCTCTCTATATATATATATATATATATATATATATATATATACATATATATATATATATATATATATATATATATATATATATATATATATACATATATATACATATACAGGGTGGGGAAGCAAAATTTACAATGAACATTTAGTTGTTTTTTCTCAGCAGGCACTACGTCAATTGTTTTGAAACCAAACATATATTGATGTCATAATCATACCTAACACTATTATCCATACCTTTTCAGAAACTTTTGGCCATATGAGTTATCAGGAAAGCAAACGTCAAAGAGTGTGTGATTTGCTGAATGCACTCGTCACACCAAAGGAGATTTCAAAAATAGTTGGAGTGTCCTTAAAGACTGTTTATAATGTAAAGAAGAGAATGACTATGAGCAAAACTATTATGAGAAAGTCTGGAAGATACTATTGAAGAAGAATGGGAGAAGTTGTCACCCGAATATTTGAGGAACACTTGCGCAAGTTTCAGGAAGTGTGTGAAGGCAGTTATTGAGAAAGAAGGACAACACATAGAATAAAAACATTTTCTATTATGTAAACTTTCTTGTGGCAAATAAATTCTCATGACTTTCAGTAAACTAACTGGTCATACACTCTTTCAATCCCTGCCTCAAAATATTGTAAATTTTGCTTTCCCACCCTGTATCTATATCTATCTATCTATCTATCTATCTATCTATCTATCTATCTATCTATCTATCTATCTATCTATCTATCTATCTATCGATATATATATATATATATATACACACACACACACACACACACACACACACTTCCGGTCAAAAGTTTTAGAAGACCCCAGTTTTTCCACTTTTGTTTTGGAATTCAAGCATCAGTCCATAACACCTTCTTCCAGTCTTCAGTAGTCCACTGGTGGTGTTTCATGGCCCAGGCAAGCCTCTTTCTCTTATACTGAAGTCTCAGCAATGGCTTTCGTGCTGCAACTTGACCCATCAAACCTGCAACTGGAAGTCTTCTCTTCACAGTTGAAACTGAGACTTGCTTACTACGACCACTATTGAGCTGTGCTTGAAGCTGTTGTCTTGTGAGTTGCCTATCACGCAAGCTGTTGACTCTCAGAAACTTGTCTTCTGATTCTTTTGTGGCTTTGGGTCTGCCAGACCTCTTCCTATCAGCATTTCCCCCAGTTTCTGAGTGCCTTTTGATGGTGAAGGAAACTGGACTTACTGACACCTTGACTTTCTTGGCAATTTCTCTGTAGGAAAGACCTACATTTTTAAGTGTTATGATGTTCTCTCTCTTCTATCGTTAATTGCCTTTTCCTCGCCATTTTTATAGTAACACAGTTTTCTGCAGTACAATACTGTTCAAATAATGCTCACAGCAGTATGGTACCAAAGTGTGTTCCAATACAACTTTAATGCAGACAGAGGGGGTTGTAAGTAATTCAGAAACATTGGGACACCTGTAGGAATTGGTAGCACCAACTTTCGAGGCTTGATCAACCTCCATTGCTGCAGAACTGCTTTAAGTTGTTAACCCATTTCTTGTTCGCCTTTTTGTATAATTCTGAAATGTACATTATTTTTCAGTTTTGTTTAATAACCTTACCTTCTTTTTTTTTTTTTTACCTCTGGCAAAACTGGAAAGATTGGGGTATTCTAAAACTTTTGACCAGTAGTGTGTGTGTGTATGTATATATATATATATATATATATATATATATATATATATATATATATATATATATGTATGTATAAAAATCTTCTTCTCGCCCACCTGGGCGGTGTCTCCTTCAGACTCGGTTCCTCTACCACAGGCCTGGGAGCCTGAGGGTTCTGTGCAGGATCTTAGCTGTTCCTAGGACTGCACCCTTTTGGACAGAGATCTCAGATGTTGTTCCTGGTATCTACTGGAGCCATCCTCTCAGCTTGGGCGTCACTGCCGCTAGTGCCCCGATCACTACTGGTACCACTGTTGCCTTCACACGCCACATTTTCTTTATCTCCTCCTTCAGCCCTTGGTATTTCTTGAGCTTCTCATGCTCTTTCTTTCGGATGTTGCTATCACTTGGGATTGCTACATCTATCATTACCGCTGTCTTTCAATGTTTATCCACCACCACTATGTCAGGCTGATTGGCCATCACCATCTTGTCGGTCTGGATCTGGAAGTCCCACAGGAACCTTTCCTGTTTGTTCTGTCACCTTCGGGGGTGTCTCCTATCTGGACCCTGGGACCTCCAGTCCATACTCTGTACAGATATTCCTGTACACTATGCCCACAAAATAGAATGTATACATATATATATATATACATATATATATATATATATATATATATATATATATATATATATCACAGATTAAAGCAAAAATTTTTCATCTGACTGAAAATTTTCTTCTGGTCAAAATCATTGGCCACTATTAAAAATGATGCAATACAATACTACTATAGCGTACAAGTTTATATAGTGAAATTTGGCAATACTGTAAAACACACTGAATGGGAGAGTGTACAGGTGTAGAAGATTAGTAACATGGATAGAAAAAATGTCATGAGTGGTATTGGTGGGGGGTCTGGGGGTCTTCCCCCAGAAAATTTTTAAAGCTTCAGGTCAATTTTTGGTGCTCTCTGGTTAATTTTAAAGGGTATGAAAACCTTTGAAGCAAGTGAAAATAATAACTAGAAGAAAACCTTACTGCAAAAAATGAGTGAAAAACTTTTTATTTAACAATTTAGGAACTCCTAAAACATAACTCCAACTCCAACAGCACATGAATTTTGGGGAAAATGTCTGTGTAAATGTAACCCTAACCAACTAATCTTTTATTTTTTTTCTGCTTTTTGGCACTGAAACCAAAAGTTTCAAGCTTGGTCATTCCGGATGTACGCTTCTGTTTTTTTCCAGAGACATATGGCACATTAGCAGAACTTTTCACTTTAGCAGTAGAGGTGGAGGTTGTTCCAGGGACAGTGGAGCTTGGAGCAGAGGAGGCTTGGAGCAGTGGCTTTGCAAATACCAAGGGTGTTACTCATTCATTCAATTTTATCTTCGTACTGTACCATACAGATAGAAATAAGATGCTAAACGGGTCAAAATAAAGCACTTATGCAGTCAGGCGCGTAACCGCGCAAGGCCGCGGCACGCATGGGAAGGGCACATACACACAAACACAAACACACACACTAGTCATATACCGGCAAGAGGAGATAAGCTATGAACCCAGACATGAAGGTACATGTAGATCAGTTCCGTCTTCTTACCTTTTCACTGTGGTTCTTTCATAATGAAAGCTACTTGTTAGCACTAAACTAAAGTTAGCGTCTGGAGGCTGAACTTCGGTAAAGCTGAACTTGTCCATGTGTTTCTGAGGCACAGAATGAGCAGTGTTTCCTTCCAAAGATAGTCATCAATCTCTCCTCCCGACATAAAAATAAAGAAGTCATCTTATTATCATCACTGTTAAACCTGTCAGCCCCCTGTGCCTGTGTTAAACACCTGCAGACCCAGGACAGGATCGCGGTGCCGACTGGACTCCGTGAAACACGTGGGGAAGTTACTTCAATATGACTTTTTCCCCCCTCAGTTTTTCCATTTGACGGAAATCCGTCGTGGTGATGGAGAACTTTAATCCCTGATATATATATATATATATATATATATATATATATACACACATTCTATTTTATGCAACTGAATTATTTTACATATTTGAAGGTTTTTCAAAAAAGTAATACAATTATTCCTTTCCCTGGTAATTAATTACATTTATGAAGGAGTAATTAGTTTCTAATTCAATTACTTATTTGGGAATGTAACTATAACTCATTACTTTTTTTTTTTTTTTAAGTAATTTGCTCAAAAAAAAAAAAAGTTCAGACAACAGACTAGATATGGTTTGTGGACTGCCTTGTTGAAGCCTCACGTCCGGCACACATGCCCATATTGGAAAGATAATTTAATGAACACACTGTCCACGATCCATCTCTGATACAACTTTAGGACACAGTTGAGGGTATTAACCAAAAGACAACTTTATGTAATGTTTGAACAGAATAATTAATGTTAATAATATTACTATATGGCAGGCTAGCTGATGGACCATACAGTCCAATATGAATTAATTCTAGAGTAATGAAATCAACCTAACAGCCTAACAGGGATCTATGCTCACTTAGGGCTGGCCTTCGAACCCTGCCTTTGGTGGTTGTTCAAAGAACTGCTGATTCAGCACATCCAGGGTTGATAAAGTGAAATACTTTATCAACCCTGGAGGTCGCACCAGACTTGGGATACAATAGACTGAGACTTGCCTCTGAGGTCAGTAAAACACACTGTTGTGTAAAAATAATGAGAATACTCACATCTCCTGCTTTCCTGAGCGTCCACAGGCGATCTTTCCCTTCTTATGTAGGAAGTACAGAACACTGCCCAGGATGGCAAGCAGCAGTAGAGATAGAATGATCACCACTATGATGATCCCACTGCCCTCAGCTGCAACCACACAAATACAAAGACAGAGAGAGAAAGAGACCTTAGACATGTTACTGTCTGTCAGTGGCAGTATGGACACTATGCAGCATCAGCTAATGACATACCTCAGAACACTGTCAAACCAAACCATATGGACTTCCTCTATGCAATGTCTTGACACATAATCTGTGATGACTGTCAATGACACATAATCTGTGGTGAAATGCTGGATTTAATATTTTCTAACAATAAGAAAAAGTCTGCTCTTTCTCCTTTTAAACAGCAAGTCTATTATTTTATTACACTCCACCATGTTTGACAGATGACATGGTCTGCTTTGGATCAGAAGTTATGTTTTTCTTACCATCAAGTTAGTACAAGTAAATTAAGTACAAGTTAATCTTGGATTCATCTGCCAATGAGAATCTTGTTTTCCAGGAATGAGCAGGCTTTTTTCCCCCAGATATTTTCTGACAAATTCTAAAACTGGCCTTCCTTTTCTTGAGTGTTAATGGTAATATGCAAGGCAAGGCAAGGCAGATTTATTTGTATAGCACAATTCATACACAGGGAAATTCACAGTGCTTTACATAAATGGAAAGGAGACAAGTTAAAAACACAATTACATTTAAAACATAATCAACAAAACATTAATAATAATCAGTTAAAGTAAAAGAGAAGAGTGCAGATAGAACCCTTTCAGTTGTTATATGCATAGCTGAACAGAGCCGTTTTCAGCCTGGACATTGTCAGAGCAGAGGCCTGTCTCATGTCATGAGGAAGACTGTTCCACAGTTTAGCTGCATGTAACTGAAATGTAGCTTCAGCATGTTTAGTCCTGACTCTGGGCACCAGCAAAAGACCTATCCCTGAGGTTCTCAGGGTCCGAGATGGTTCATCGGGGACCAACATGCCAGAGATGTACTTTGGTGGTAGACCATGGAGAGACTTATACACCAGCGGAGGTGTTTTAAAGTCTGTTCTCTGAGCGATAGGAAACCAGGGCAGAGACCTGAGCACAGGACTAATATGGTCATACTTCCTGGTTCTAGTCAGGACCAGAGCAGCAGCATTCTGGATGTACAACAGCTGTCTTTCAGCTCATGTAGAGAGTCCAGTAAGAAGGCCATTACAGTAACGTGACCTGGTTGAGATAAATGCATGGATAAGTCTGGCTTACACAGAAAACCTTTAACTCTAGCAATGTTTTTGAGATGATAAAAGGATAATGATGTTATCGATTCAGTGTGGTTGTTTAAGTTTAGGTCTGCGTCCATTGTTACCCCAAGATTTCTAACCTGATTTTTAGCTTTTAAAGTAAGAGATTCAAGTTGACTGCTGACACTTTCTCTTGGTTTTTATGGGCCAAAGACAGTCTTGTCTGAGTTTAGCTGGAGAAAGTTGTTCTGCATCCACACAGTGATCTCTTGGAGGCAGTGACAGAGTGAGTCCATGGGCCCATGTTCACCTGCTGTCAGCGGGATGTAAATGTGAGTGTCGTCTGCATAGTTGTCATGGGATATGTTATTACTCTGTATTAACTGGCCAAGTGGCAACACACACCTTGTTGGTGATTCTCCTGTGTTTACATTCATTCACATCTATCTCCAGTGTGTTATTCACTTGCCTGGATATTGTAAAAGGGGTTTTCTTCAAAAAAATAATTCTATCATCAAACACTTAAGTTGTCTTCCATGATCTTTCAAAGACCTGTTCGTAATGTTGTGCTCACCAACAACATCAAAAGGCTTTTCTAGTTAAGAATGTAGCATATTGTTGATGTTGACACTCCTAAAGTTTTTGTTATCTCTCATCTCAAAATGGAGGGACTTCATTGAAAATGACTGTAATTGCTAAACGTGATTGTGAACATTTGGATTTTTTTGTGTCTGGTAAACAGTAACCACAGAGACAGGCCTTGATGGCTTTGATGGGTCTTGGTCCTGATCCCTCAAAGTCTTGATTATTCTCTGCCTCAATATAAGTATTATGTTTATTTTTTACTTTTTTGTGCCATGACTTGGTTGCAGTTTAGGTGGCCATTGATTCAAAACTACTGATGCTAATGTTCCTACAATGGATAGATGAGTCTTTGTTTATTAGTTACCAAATAAATTTGGACCAAAATGCTGTTTTCATCTCAATAGTTGAGTAACCAACTACAAGTGACTGCTTTTTGGGTTTGATATAATTTGTCATACAGATCCACCTTTGAAACATGTATGCAGTTATACTGAGAGAATGAAAGACTGCCATTATTTTATGGTTCTGAGTGAGTAATTTCAATAATGTTCACTGAAGGACAGTGTAGACTTGCTTCAACAAAGAAAGATACAACAGCAACACCATGATGAACACACAGTGCTCTTTAATATTTAGAGGTTTTAACTGTACAAGAGGGCTTTATTTATTGTTGTTTCCCCTTACAGACTGGTGAAGATTTTAATGGTTGCTGGTATTGTACAGACTATTCAGATGCAATAAACTGGCCTGTAATAATGCTAACCTCCATACTTCCCTTTTAAAACCCAAAATAAACCCTAAACCTGTCTTTAAAAGTAAATACAAGAAGCAAAGTTTGCTTTTTGTAACCTATTTTAGCAAATCCACTGAAACAGATAGGATTGTTAAGCTGTGAGCTTGATTTTTCCCCTGAATGAAACATAATATCCAATATGCCCACAGGCCATCTGAAATACCTTCCCAATGAACAAAGAACGTCTTCATTTTGGCACACACACTCTCAAAATATTAGCCAGGATACTTGGACAGGAAGAGTGTTTGAGACATCTGCATCAGTCTTACCAGGAGAAAAAGTAGCAGGTGAGGTGACCATGGGAACTGTGAACAAGAAAAACATACCAGTAAGCAGCTGTCCATGTCCATTAACATTAGCAAAACCACACAAATGATTTTTTGTTTCATTTGTTGCCAGCTGCTGTAAAGCTTACACATATTCTTCCAGATGATTGAGGGATATTCTCTTGCATTACTGTCCTTTGTGTCATTTCTAAAAAATAATGCAGCCAGACTGTTTTTGCTCTGTTTTTGTTAAAATTATGCTGACACTACACTTATTTTTAAATTAGAAGATACAAGACAATATTCATAGTACATACTACTGTAAAACTACAGGCCTGTAATCTAATAATCAATATTTGATATGAAAAACAATATTTTATTTAACAAACTCAATTAGAGCTGTAAAAATTGATTAATTAGTTAATCGACTCAAATTAATTAAAATAAAATATTCAATTAGAACTTTGCTGAATCAAAGCTTCATTTCCTGAATTTTGCTGCTGCTAAACATTGGTTCCGCTGTTGTGTTTCACACAGATGCTTTTTGTGATGCACATGATGCCAGGATCAACACAAACAACATGGAACGTAGCTCAGAAGAGATGAGGACAAAGATGCAGAAATGTATACATACTCACTTTTCTTCATTGGAACCATCACTTATTTCATTAAACATTTAAGCTTTCACACAAACATGAAAAATATTTGACTTTGGGGGTGCTAGTGAGCAGGCAATGGAGCAGGACATGTTTTGGCAAACTCTGCTGAATCTTTTATTTCAAAACGATATTTAGGCACTTTATTATGGTTAAAGAGTGTATTCATTGCTCTAAGAACATTGTTTTTATTTTTGACAACTTGAAATCCAGCATTCTTGAACTCATGGTGAGTAGTCTTCGAAAATATGAATTTACTGGAGGAGCTGCCAGCTCAGGAGCTAAGGCTACAGCCTTGTGCACTTCACCTACACCACATGAGCAAGCCACTCCTCAACCTGCTGAAAAGAGGGACACAACAGACATGAAGGCTGAAATTTTATCTTCCCTGAAAAATGACACTGCCAGTCTACTTCAGTTCGAGCTCAAATCTGTACTGACTGAGGAACTAGAGGCTGTTCGTTGCAATCTGCAAGCCATGAAAAGCGAGGTGGCTAATAACACCGCAACAATCTGTTCCGACCTAGAGATGATGAAGACGACCATTTCTGAAATGGAGCATGCCTTTGCTACAAAATACAGCTGGCAAACTTGAGGCTGAATTAACCAAATTAAGAGAGAAATGCCTCAATATGGAAGGAAGAATGAGACACGCCAATATCAAGATACTGAAAGTCCCAGAGGGTCCCAGTTCATGTACACTATCTGCTGTTTCCAGTTTACTGAGGAAAGTTCAGAATATGGAAAAAGACATTCTTATCAGTAGATCTCATCGGGGGGCCCAGACAAGCAAAATGGACACACTGCACGCCATTGTGGCTAACCTACTTTATTACCAGGACTGTGTGGAAGTTCTCTGTCATGCCAGAGAGTCTGATCCTCTTCAATACAACAGAGCCGGCATCCTCATCTCCCCATACTATCCTCCGAGTGTGGTACAAGCGAAGGTTGCATTCAAACAACTACTTTACGGTTGAGATCGCATCTGTTAGGGACTACTGTATCCAGCCCAACTTTGTGTGACACACAACAGGTGTGATAAACTTTTTCGATGTCCAGAGGATGCCCAGTCATGGCAAAACCAAAATCATTCCTGCAGCAATGATTGACTAAACAGAAACTGATAGTGACTGAGCCTTAGACTACTGTTGCATCAAGGTTACAATCTCTGGTGAGTAATAATTACCTACAAATGTATATTATCCAAATTGGATATAGTCGTTTGCAGTTTTACTCCTGTTATTGCGATCTCTGTTTTAATGTTTTCTTGGAGCTCTTAGTTACTACTTTTTTTGTCATCGTTGATGTGAATGATAGGACTCATAAGCACGGTGCTGAAGGGAGGAACAAATTTATTAAACAAACAATACAACGGCGAGGGACAAACATAAAACCTGGGGATGGTGGCAGTCCGTAGAATGGAGTCCGGGTTATGGAGAGGTGAAATATGACAATGATCCAGCGCTGCATGGCTGCAGAGATGAGCTTTTAATACAGCCCTAAATGAGGCACTGCAGCTGTACAGTGTGGAACAGGTGAATATGATTGGAGAGGCTCCCAAAAGAAGGAACGCCCACCATACAACATCGGGATGTGGGAACCTCTGGATCTGGGGAGCGCTAGACGGTGCGCCAATGTTTTGACACCTTTGTGAGGAGTTTGACATTCACTCTGTTTAGATGAGTAATTGGGGTTTGGGAATTCTTGCACTTGCTTTAACAGTTGTATTCTTTTTTTTTTCCATTTACTTTGACATTATCCGTTGATTGTTTTTCTGTATTTTACTAGTCTGTGTTTTATATTATTTCTATTATGGAATTATGTTTGTACTCTTACGCTCTGTTCATACAGCAGGTCTAAAAGCGCAATTCTGAATTTTTTATGAAATCCGATTTTTTGTGTGTGCTTGTTCATATTAAACATTAAATGTGACTTCTATCAGTTTTGAGTATGAACTGAATGCGACTCACATATGACCTACATGCTCAAAAGAGGTCCTGACGTAATACGTGACCACACAGGCATGCACTGTGTTTATGGACGTAAATATGGAGGGATCTCATCTCAGTGTGTTGTTTTTCCTGCCAGTCTTCCTCCTGGGACGCAGAATTGTGACATTTGTCGCATTTCAATGATAAATGCAACCTGGCTGTTCAGACTGAAGGCGCATTACAAAATATCAGATACATATCAGATTTAAGACCACATTTGAAAGTGGCCTGGATCAGATTTGAAAAAAATCGGTGTGCTGTTCAAACTGTCTTTAACAGATCGGATACACGTCACATATGGGCAAAAAAACTGATTTGGGGCACATCTGCCTGCAGTCTGAACATGGCCTAAAAGGAATTTTCAATGTGCAACCTTATGAAATATCACACAATACTAAACATTCTCCCTCTTCCAATAAGACAATGACTACATTGACAATTCCAAGGGCACCAGCTGGTTGCGATGGGACATTTGCAATTTGGAATGTTATTTCTTTAAACCACCCAGTAAAACATAAAAAGGTCTCATTTCATCTACAAAATATTAATGTTGGAATAGTCTATCTACAGCAGTGATGTGCAGTCAGGGGAGGCAGAGCCTCACCTGTGATCATGAAAAGAAAACCAAATAATAATAATGATAAAACAAAAAATTTTTGTCAGCTGACTAGTTCTGTTAACGTACCTTCCATGCAATTCTAATAATTCTGATTATTCTTCAATTCGAAACTGTGGAATTTCTACATTTCCCATTCAAATACAGGGAAGAGACGTGTGGTGCAGTAGCAGCGAGCTCTGCCTCACCTTGGATTGCGTAATCCTTCACAAACTGTGCTGGCATCCCATGCAATTGTGTATTGCAGGTGTGTTGTTGTCTCCCTGTATATTGTCAAAATGGTTTCAAACACTTTGATTATATGCTCTGACTAGTCTGGATAATGTACAAAATGTACAGTATATTGCCAAAAGTATTCACTCACCTGCCTTGACTCACATATGAACTTAAATGACATCCCATTCTTAATCAATAGGGTTTAAAATGACATTGATCCACCCTTTACAGATATAACAGGTTCAACTCTTCTGGGAAGGCTTTCCACAAGGTTAAGGAGTGTGTTTATGGGAATTTTTGACCATTCCTCCAGAAGCGCATTTGTGAGATCACACACTGATGTTGGGTAAGAAGGCCTGGTTCTCAGTCTCCACTCTAATTCATCCCAAAGGTGTTCTGTTGGGTTGAGGTCAGGACTCTGTGTAGGCCAGTCAAGTTCATCCACACCAAACTCTGTCATCCATGTCTTTATGGACCTTGCTTTGTGCACTGATGCACAGTCATGTTGGAACAGAAAGGGGCAATCCCGAAACTGTTCCCACAAAGTTGGGAGCATGGAATTGTCCAAAATCTCTTGAGATTTTGGACAATAGGCCTGGGAGATAGACGTCTGAGTCAAATTTGAGCCAAATCGGTGTTCGTATGTCTGAGCTGAAGCAATTTTTGTAATGGTAAATTCCCGAAGAAACTTTGCAAAGTTTGCGATGTCGTCACACAAAAACGGTGACACCGATCCCAAGAATTGGGCTAACTTTTGATGCCCCACTTCTCTAGATACTGTACACTGATGTTGAGCTCATTTGGCAAAACGGCCAAGGAGGAGATAGTTAAAATACGACTTCAGCGAAAACGCTGACTCAGCATTTTTGAAATTTCAATCCAATATGGCCGACTTCCGGTTGGTTTAGGGGCATGGCCACAATAATATTTTTTGTTTTTCTCCTCATGATGAATCTGTGTACTGATTTTCGTGGCTCTATGACAAACTTTATGTTGGACATGCTCCCATTGACGTAATGCATTTCCACTTTTCAAGGGGGCGCTGCAGAAACATTTCTTTACCGACATCTACGAAATCTATATGTAAATTCAATTTTGCACATTTATGAATTTTGTGCAAAATTTGGTGAGTTTTCGTAAATGTTCAGGGGGTCAAAATTGAGCTCAAAGCGCAGGAGAAAGAAAAATAAGACAAATTAAAGCAGCAAGCGGCATCTAAAGGCCCTCGCCAAGGACAAGTCCAGTGGAAGTATGCCCATCGTTCAGCAGGTGGCGCTCTAGCACCAAATTTCAGTTTCTTCTGATGAATGGGTGTAGGCCTGGGAGATTGACAACTGATTCAAATTTGAGGGAAATCATTGCTCGTATGTCCGAAGTAAGGAAATTTTTGTATAAGTAAATCTGTAGGGGGCGCTATGCAGCTAAAATTAAATTTCTTCAATTGAATGGGTGTAGGCCTGCAAGATGTACCACTGAGTCAAATTTGAGCCAAATCGGTGGTCGTATGTCCGAAGTAATGCAATTTTCGTGAAGGTAAATTTGTAGGGGGCGCTAATGAGCGAAATGGAAATTTCTTTTGATAAATGGGTGTAGGCCTGGGAGATTAACAAATGATTCAAATTTGAGCCAAATTGGTGTTCGTATGTCTGAAGTGAAGTAATTTTCATGAAGGTCAAATTGTAGGGGGCACTATAGCTCCAAATTTCAAATTTTTCTGACAAATTGGTGTAGGCCTGAGAGATAGACGTCTGAGTCAAATTTGAGCCAAATTGGTGTTAGTATGTCCGAACTGAAGCAATTTTAATTAAAAAAAAAAAAAAAAAAAACTTGAAGGGAGCGCTGTAGTGCGAAATTTCAGTTTCTTTTGACAAATAGGCGTAGGCCTGGGAGACAGATCTCTGAGTCAAATTTGAGCCAAATCGGTGTTTGTATGTCCGAACTGATGTAATTTTTGTAAATGTACATTTGTAGGGGGCGCTATAGTGCGAAATTTCAATTTCTTTTAGTAAATGGGTGTAGGCCTGGGAGATGGATGTCTGAGTCAAATTTCAGCAAAATCGGTGTTTGTATGTCTTAGCTGAAGCAATTTTTGTAATGGTAAATTCACAAAGAAACTTTACGAAGTTTGCGACATCGTCACACAAAAACGGTGACACCTATCCAAAAAATTCGGCTAACTTTTGATGCCCTACTTCTCTAGATAGTGTACACCGATTTTGAGCTCATTTGGCCAAACGGCCAAGGAGGAGATAGTTAAAATACAACGTCAGCGAAAACGCTGACTCAGCATTTTGGAAATTTCAATCCAATATGGCCGACTAAGGGTTGGTTTAGGGGCGTGGCCATAATAATATTTTTTGTTTGTCTCCTCATGATGAATCTGTGTACCGATTTTCGTGGCTCTACAACAAACTTTACGTTGGACATGCTCCCATTGGCGTAATGCATTTCCACTTTTCGAGGGGGCGCTGCAGTAACATTTCTTCACTGACATCTACAAAACCTATATGTAAATTAAATTTCTCGCACTTCTGAATTTTAGGCAAAATTTGGTGAGTTTTCGTAAGTGTTCAGGGGGTCAAATTTGAGCTCAAAGAGCAGGAGAAGAAAAAAAATAATAAATAAATAAATAAAGCTGCAAGCAGCATTGGGCGGGACCTCGCACCGGGCGTTCCGCCTCCCCCGCGATCCGCCTCCCGTGACCGTCCACACCACAGCTCCACTCACACCTCTCCGTCCCCATACCAGTTCCCACCCTTTAGTGTCCGTCCTCCTTACATCTGTACAGAACACCAGCGACCCTCTGCTGAAACCACCATCACCTTTAAAATGAGACTTTTATTTTGGAAACCCTACTGTGTGTATGTGCATTTGTGTTGTATGTGAGAGAAAGAATCAGTTTGAAAAATGAAATGAAGTTGTGTGAATAAGTGAGTATAAAAGTGATGATTTACCACATTTAAGGCTTTTATTTTGGAAAAACCCTATTGTGTGAGCATGTGTGTCTGTGAGAAAGAGTACTTTTGAATGAAGAAACATTGTACAAACAGTTGAGCGTTTGGTCATAAAAATGAAAAGAAGTTATGCAATAGACATTTTGTATTATTCTTAATTGGGGTTTTATGTTGAAAAAATGTACTCCGTGTACTTTTGAATGTGTGCAAAATTTCCAATATCCACAATACAATGCAGTAAAACCTGTTTTAAAATGGAGAAAGAAAAAAAAAAAAAAAAAATTGGGATTGCCTGGGACTTGAACCCCAGTCCTATTGTTCCATAGGCAGTGACATGAACCACTGCACTATAGACAGACACTTACAGGTGTGCACCAGGAAGAGTTTTAAAGGGACTTTGTCATTGTTAAAAGTGAAACTAAACATAGTTTTCAAAAACTCGCCATTATTCCATAACCGTAGGTCGTATCTGAAAACTTCTTTCACTTTTGGATTCTGCAGACTTGTGGGAATTTACTGAGGTATAACTTTTTATTCAAAGGTCTGAAATGACTAAGCAGTAATTGCAGAAATGTAGAGTAACTTTCAAAGGCAGATTGCCAACTTCCTGTTGGAGTTAGCTCATGAGTGTCAGTGTATGATTTTTCGGGCTCAATCAGACCAACATTTTGGCATTTGTTTCATGTTTCTGTGACATTCCTACTGGCCGCTAGGGAAGATTTTGTGTGTTTTTTAGTACATAGGTGGCGCTACAGAGTCCATTTTGGCACCCAAGGGGTTAATTTTGATATTGAATCAAAGTCTCCACGAGCCATGACATACATGGTAAATTTGGTGGGTTTTGGAGCATGTTAAGGGGGTCAAATGGCAGTGTAAAGTGGAAAAAGTATGAAAATAAACAAATTGCTATAAATCAATAACCGTACATCCAATCTCAATTTTTTTTGCATGTGAGCGTTGTGCTGAGTCCTGTGAATGTGTAGATATGTCACATGTGGGGAAAAACTCCAAAGTGAAAAATGAGTTCCAAACATCGCAACTTTGCGGGGTTGTAACAAAAAAACTAAGACAGTTATGGAAAAAGTGCGAAGCAACTTTTTTGAAGAGGGTTCACTCTATCTTTTGGTGCTATTTATAAGTCAATATAACAAACGGCGTAATCGGAGTTAGTTTTAAAAATTTTATTTTGAAAGGCATTTTGCAAACTTCCTGTTGGAGATAGCTGATAGGTGTCAGTGTGTGATTTGTTGGGCTCGATTAAACGAAGGTTTTGGTGTTGGTTTCGTGTGTGTACAACATTCCTACTGGAAGTTTGCAATTTGTGCATTTTACTTTGAAAGGCAAATTCTGAACTTCCTGTTGGAGTTAGGTCATGAGTGTCAGCACGTGATTTGTCGGGCTCGATGAGACAAAAATTTTGGCATTGGTTTCATGTTTCTATGACATTCCTACTGGCCGCTAGGGCCGTTTTTGTGTATATAGGTGGCGCTAGAGAGCTCATTTTGGCACCTATGGGGTTAATTTTTACATTTTATCAAATTTTTTGCCAGGCCTGACATGTGTGCCAAATTTGGTGAGTTTTCGAGCATGTTTAGGGGGTCAAAATCCAGGTCAAAGTGGTGTCTGAATAATAATTAAAGCTGCAAGCAGCATTGGGCGGGACCTCGCACCGGGCGTTCCGCCTCCCCCGCGATCCGCCTCCCGTGACCGTCCACACCTCAGCTCCACTCACACCTCTCCATCCCCATACCAGTTCCCACCCTTTAGTGTATGTCCTCCTTACATCTGTACAGAACACCAGCGACCCTCTGCTGAAACCACCATCACCTTTAAAATGAGACTTTTATTTTGGAAACCCTACTGTGTGTATGTGCATTTGTTTTGTATGTGAGAGAAAGAATCAGTTAGAAAAATGAATTGAAATTGTATGAATAAGTGAGTATAAAAGTGATGATTTCTCAAATTTAAGGCTTTTATTTTGGAAAAACCCTATTGTGTGAGCATGTGTGTCTGTGAGAAAGAGTACTTTTGAATGAAGAAACATTGTACAAACAGTTGAGCGTTTGATCATACAAATGAAAAGAAGTTATGTAATAGAAATTTTGTATTATTGGTAATTGGAGTTTTATTTTGAAAAAATGTACTCCATGTACTTTTGAATGTGTGCAAAATTTCCAATATCCAAAATACAATGCAGTAAAACCTGTTTTAAAATGGAGAAAGAAAAAAAAAAAAAAAGAAATTTGGATTGTCTGGGACTCGAACCCAGGTCCTCTTGTTCCATAGGCAGCTACATGAACCACTGCACTAAGGACAGATATATACAGCTATGCACCAGGAAGAGTTTTATAGGGACTTTGTCATTGTTAAAAGTGAAAGTAAACATAGTCTTCAAAAAATCGCCATAATTCCATAACCGTAGGTCGTATCTGAAAAATTCTTTCACTTTTGGATTCTGCAGACTTGTGGGAATTTCATGAGGTATAACTTTTTATTCAAAAGTCTGAAATGACTAAGCAGTAATTGCAGAAACGTAGAGTAACTTGCAAGCAAGGCCCTATTGTTATTTGTTCGTTTTTTATTAGGGACCGAGCTGAAAGGTAAGGCCCTCTCACACAGTGAGAGGCCTTGCCTGCAAGAAAGGCCCTATTGTTTTTCGTTCGTTTTTATATTATTATTATTATTATTTTTCCGTGACGCTTTAAACTGGAATTTGCCCCCCTAAACATGCTCAAAAACTCACCAAATTTGGCACACGTCAGGCCTGGCGAAAAATTTGATAAAATGTAAAAATTAACCCCATAGGTGCCAAAATGGCCTCTCTAGCGCCACCTATGTGAAAAAAATGGGAAAAGCCCTAGTTGCCACTAGGAATGTCGTACAGACATGAAACCAGTGCCAAAATTCTTGTTGGATGAAGCACTACAAATCATCCACTGACACTTATGACCTAACTCCAACAGGAAGTTCGCAATATGCCTTTCAAAATAAAATTTCTAAAACTAACTCCGATGACACCGTTTGTCATATTGACTTCTAAATAGCATCAAAAGATAGAGTGAAACCTCCTCAAAAAAGTGATCTCTCACTTTTTCCGGAACTGTCTTAGTTTTTTTTTTTACAAGCCCGCAAAGTTGTGATGTTTGGAACTCATTTTTCACTTTGCAGTTTTTCCTGACATGTGACATATCTACACATTCATGGGACTCAGCACAATGCTCACATGCAAAAATTTTTGAGATAGGATGTACGGTTGTTGATTTATAACAATTCTTTTATTTTCATACTTTTTCCACTTTAGACTGCCATTTGACCCCCTTAACATGCTCCAAAACTCACCAAATTTGCCATGTATGTCATGGCTGGTGAACACTTTCATACAATATCAAAAATTAACCCCTTGGGTGCCAAAATGGACTCTGTAGCGCCACCTATGTTCTAAAAAACACACAATATCCCTAATAAAAACGAACAAAAAACAATAGGGCCTTGCTTGCAGGCAAGGCCTCTCACTGCGTGAGAGGGCCTTACCTTTCGGCTCGGTCCCTAATTAAAGCTGCAAGCAGCATTGGTCGGGACCTCGCGCTCTGGCCGTGTTCCCCCTCCCATGCCACCACCCGTTACCGGTCACACCTCATTCTTGTTTTTTTTGGCAGATTTATGTTTTTTTTCTTTTCCCCATTTATAACAAGGCTTTTATTTTGAAAGACCTTGCTGTGTGTATGTGTGTGTGTGTGTGTGTGTGTGTGTGTAAGAGAGAGAGAGAGAGAGAGAGAGAGAGAGAGAGAGAGAGAGAGAAGCAGTATTAATCTTTTTTTTTATTTTTGCAAGTTGGATCAGTAATACTAGTAGTAGTAATAGCAGTAGTAATAGAAGTACAATAGCAGTAGTTGTAGTAGTAGTAGTAGTATTAGTAGTAACAGAAGTAGTAGTTTTAGTAATAGCAGCAGTAGTATTAGTATGAGTAGCAGTAGTAGTAGTAATGTCAGACACATGGTTACTATGGACTCTACAGTGTGTGTGTGTGTGTGTGTGTGTGTGTGTGTGTGTGTGTTCATGAGAATGAGAGAGAATCAGTTCTAATCAGTTTCTTATATTATTCAGGTTGGATCAGTAATAGTAGTAGCAGTAGTCTCTCGCTCTCTCTCTCTCTCTCTCTCTCTCTCTCTCACTCACTCACATACACACTCAGTCAGTTGCTATGGACTCTCCATGGTTGCTATGGGAGCATAAACATGGCAGGTGCACCTGATCAACACTAATGACTTAGATGAGACACTGGAGTTTCAGAGAAATGAACTAAAAACCACCTGTCAGACAAACTGACGTCAGTCCAGAACAGTAGCTCTTATCTGAAAAATTCTGTCATGTCAGACTTCTGGAAGGTTGGACCAACATTTGAATCTCTAATGTGATGAAACAAAGTCAGAAGTGAATCAGCAGTGAGTGTACGAAGGTGGAGTTAGTCAAACATGTGAGTGAGACAAATGGAACACAGGAGGGAAGGAGGGAAAAAGCAGCAGTTGTTGTGTTTGGAGGCCCACAGATCAAAAACTAAACACTTTAACATTCAAATGTCAACAGTCTGGGAAAGAAAAGACATTTTCCTACATTTGGATGTAGAATTTGTTCCTGTAACCCCAGAAATATGAGAGTTATGATGAGTTGTTTCTAGACTTTCAAACCAAAATAGGCTCTCCAGTCTGTTTGAGCAGCAAGATTTCAGCCAATCAGCTGTCAGCATGTGTGTGCATGCGCACGTTCATCTCACATGGCTCCTATAGATCAGACATGTGAGTTAATAGAGTTCAGGCTGCAGTTCCCTCAGCTACCATTTCTCGGATAAATTGCTGTAATTTGAAAACCATACATCGTATCTCAAAAATTTTTTCACAGGAGTGTTCTGCTGTGTTTTGTGATCGCTTCAATATATAATATGTGTGGGAAATGTCCAAATTGAATTTTCAGTTTCAGACTTCGCAATTTTCAGGGCTTCTAAAAAAAAAACTAAGATAGTTATAAAAAAAGTGCGAGACCACGTTTTTGAGACAGGTTCACTCTATATTCTGGCGCAATTTAGAAGACGATACGACAAACGGTGTGATCGGAGTTAGTTTCAGAAATTTTATCTTGATATGCAAATTGCGAACTTCCTGTTGGAGCTAGCTCATAGGTGTCAGCAGGTGATTTTTTGGGCTATATTAAACGCAAGTTTTGGTGTTGGTTTTGTGTGTCTATGACATTCCTACTAGTAGTTTGTATTTTAGCGATTTATTTTGAAAGGCATATTGCGAACTTCCTGTTGGAGATAGGTCATGAGTTTAAGTGCGTGATTTGTCGGGCTCAATGAGACGGAAATTTTGGCGTTTGTTTCATGTTTCTACGACATTCCTACTGGCCGCTAGGGCCGTTTTTGTGATTTTTTTGTTTTTCTAGGGGGCGCTAGAGAGCTCATTTTGGCACCTAGGGGGTTAATTTTTACATTTTATCAAATTTTTCGCCAGACCTGACATGTGTGCCAAATTTGGTGAGTTTTCGAGCATGTTTAGGGGGTCAAATTCCAGTTTAAAGTGACGGAGGGAGAATAATAATAATAATAATTAAAGCTGCAAGCAGCATTGGGCGGGACCTCGCACCGGGCGATCTGCCTCCCCCGTGATCCGCCTCCCGTGACCGTCCACACTTCAGCTCCACTCACACCTCTCCGTCCCCATACCAGTTCCCACCCTTTAGTGTCTGTCCTCCTTACATCTGTACAGAACACCAGCGACCCTCTGCTGAAACCACCATCACCTTTAAATGAGACTTTTATTTTGGAAACCCTACTGTGTGTATGTGCATTTGTTTTGTATGTGAGAGAAAGAATCAGTTAGAAAAATGAATTGAAATTGTATGAATAATTGAGCATAAAAGTGATGATTTATCACATTTAAGGCTTTTATTTTGGAAAAATCCTATTGTGTGAGCATGTGTGTCTGTGAGAAAGAGTACTTTTGAATGAAGAAACATTGTACAAACAGTTGAGCATTTGGTCAGAAAAATGAAAAGAAGTTATGTAACAGACAGTATGTATTATGTTTAATAAGGGTTTTATTTAGAAAAAAATGTACTGTGTGTACTTTGTAATGTGTGCAAAATGTTCAATATCCACAATATTATGCAGCAAAACCTGTTTTAAAATGTGATGGAGGGAAGAATAATAAAACAAAACAAAAAAAAAGCTATTTCCCTGCCTGGGGTTTGAACCCAGGACTCCTGTATAACAGAACACTTCTGTAACCACTGGTATATTGTCAGACACCCACCAGATGGCAGTAGTGTGCTTTAAATCGGGATCTTTGTCATTGTGAAAAGTGAAACTAAACTTAGTCTTCAAAAAATCGCCATAATTCCATAACCGCAGGTCGTATCTGAAAAATTCTTTCACTTTTGGATTCTGCAGACTTTTGGGAACTTAATGAGGTATAACTTTTTATTCAAAAATCTGAAATGAATAAGCAGTAATTGCAGAAACGTAGAGTAACTTTCAAAGGCAGATTGCCAACTTCCTGTTGGAGTTAGCTCATGAGTGTCAGTGTATGATTTTTCGGGCTCAATCAGACCAACATTTTGGCATTTGTTTCATGTTTCTACAACATTCCTACTGGCTGCTAGGGCAGATTTTGTGTGTTTTTTAGTACATAGGTGGCGCTAAAGAGTTCATTTTGGCACCCAAGGGGTTAAATTTGATATTGAATCAAAGTGTTCACCAGCCATGACATACATGGCAAATTTGGTGAGTTTTGGAGCATGTTAAGGGGGTCAAATGGCAGTCTAAAGCCGAAAAAGTATGAAAATAAACAAATTGTTATAAATCAATAACCGTACATCATATCTCAAATTTTTTTGCATGTGAGCGTTGTGGTGAGTCCCGTGAACGTGTAGATATGTCACATGTTGGGAAAAACTGCAAAATGAAAAATGAGTTCAAAACATCGCAACTTTGCTGGCTTGTAAAAAAGAAACTAAGACAGTTATGGAAAAGGTGTGAAATCGTTGTATTAAGGAGGGTTCACTCTATCTTTTGGCGCTATTTAGAAGTCAATACAACAAACGGTGTCATCGGAGTTAGTTTTAGAAATTTTATTTTGAAAGGCAAATTGCGAACTTCCTGTTGGAGTTAGGGTAGGGTCATCTGTGTATCACTTTTAGTGCTTGATCCAACAAATATTTTGGCAGTGGTTCCATGTCTCTATGACATTCCTCCTGGCCACTAGGCCTATTTCCGTTTTTTTTCACATAGGTGGCGCCAGAGAGCCCATTTTGGCACCTATTGGGTTAATTTTTTCATTTTATCAAATTTTTCGCCAGGCCTGACATGTGTGCCAAATTTGATGAGTTTTCGAGCATGTTTAGGGAGTCAAAATCCAGGTCAAAGTGGTGTGTGAATAATAATAATAATAATAATATAAAAACGAACGAAAAACAATAGGGCCTTGCTTGCAGGCAAGGCCTCTCACTGTGTGAGAGGGCCTTACTTTTCGGCTCGGTCCCTAATAAAAACGAACGAAAAACAATAGGGCCTTGCTTGCAGGCAAGGCCTCTCACTGCGTGAGAGGGCCTTACCTTTCGGCTCGGTCCCTAATAATATAAAAACGAACGAAAAACAATAGGGCCTTGCTTGCAGGCAAGGCCTCTCAGTGCGTGAGAGGGCCTTACCTTTCGGCTCGGTCCCTAATAAAAATGAATGAAAAACAATAGGGCAGGGGTGTCCAAACTTTTTTTAAAGAGGGCCAGATCTGATAATGTGGAGATTGCCAGGGGCCAGTGGTCCCTTCGGACGTTTTTTAAACAGTAAAAATTACATATAAACGCGCTGTTCTACAGCAAGTTTATTTTCATTGTCACAATATCATTTTTTTAAATGGCAGTGTAACCAAATCTGAGCCACTCAGATGTGAACAAATAAAAAAAAAAACAATTCTGCCTTCCTGCCTACATCTGGAGTCAGATAACATAGAACAAACTGTGTGGAGTATCTTAAACATCCAAGAAGTTGATAAAAATCTTAACCCCACATTCATTTAAAACATGACTTATGTGAGTAATCGATACTCATATATTACTCAGTAATGCAAAGTCTGTTAACATTTCAGATGAAAACATATAACTCTTTCTCTTGTCTTTCACAAAATTATTCAGAAAGTAATATTTGTGTCACATCTACAAGTACACAACACCAGCAGTTAGAGGAAACTAACCTGGCAACTTGGTAGCCTGTCCTGGTGGTGAATTCACTGAACTCAGGTTCACATGAAGAGTCACTGTTGTGAGTTTAAAGCAGCTTGAATTTGCTTCACTTTTTTGGAGCGCAAACTCCCTGCTAGCTTGTCATATGCGTTAGCATGTTTTATCTGCTAGTGTCTCTTTACATTGAATTCCTTAAACAAGGCAACAGTCTGTTGACAAATTAGGCAAACATAATTGCCTCGATTTTCAGTGAAAAAAATTGTACTTCCCATCTCTCCTGGAAGCGGCGGCCCTCACTGTCAACTTCCGTTTTTTTATTTACAGCCGCCGTGGTTAGAAATTAGCGAAAAGGGTTCACGGTAAGGTCACAGAGCCAGATAGAGTTAGAGTGGTGCTGCCACCATGAGGTGAAAGGAGGAACTGCATTTTGAACCTTTTATGATTCATGTACTCGGTTCAACAGTCCAGCGGGCCATAAATAACACATTCTAAAACTGAAGCTGTGGGCCGTATAAAATCTGACCGCGGGCCGTGATTGGCCCCCGGGCCGGACTTTGGACATGCCTGCAATAGGGCCTTGCTTGCAGGCAAGGCCTCTCACTGTGTGAGAGGGCCTTACCTTTCGGCTCGGTCCCTAATTAAAGCTGCAAGCAGCACTGGGCGGGACCTCGCACCGGGCATTCCGCCTCCCCCGTGATCCGCCTCCTGTGACCGTCGACACCTCAGCTCCACTCACACCTCTCCGTCCCCATACCAGTTCCCACCCTTTAGTGTCTGTCCTCCTTACATCTGTACAGAACACCAGCGACCCTCTGCTGAAACCACCATCACCTTTAAAATGAGACTTTTATTTTGGAAACCCTACTGTGTGTATGTGCATTTGTTTTGTATGTGAGAGAAAGAATCAGTTAGAAACATGAATTGAAATTGTATGAATAATTGAGCATTAAAGTGATGATTTACCACATTTAAGGCTTTTATTTTGGAAAAACCCTATTGTGTGAGCATGTGTGTCTGTGAGAAAGAGTACTTTTGAATGAAGAAACATTGTACAAACAGTTGAGCGTTTGGTCATAAAAATGAAAAGAAGTTATGTAATAGAAATTTTGTATTATTGGTAATTGGGGTTTTATTTTGAAAAAATGTACTCTGTGTACTTTTGAATGTGTGCAAAATTTCCAATATCCAAAATACAATGCAGTAAAACCTGTTTTAAAATGGAGAAAGAAAAAAAAAAAAAAAAAAAATTGGTTTGCCTGGGCCTTTTGTTCCATAAACAGCTACATGAACCACTGCACTAAGGACAGACACATACAGCTGTGCACCAGGAAGATTTTCATAGGGACTTTGTCATTGTGAAAAGTGAAAGTAAACATAGTCTTCAAAAAATCACCATAATTCCATAACCGTAGGTTGTATCTGAAAAATTCTTTCACTTTTGGATTCTGCAGACTTGTGGGAATTTAATGAGCTATAACTTTTTATTCAAAGGTCTGAAATGACTAAGCAGTAATTGCAGAAACGTAGAGTAACTTTCAAAGGCAGATTGCCAACTTCCTGTTGGAGTTAGCTCATGAGTGTCAGTGTATGATTTGTCGGCTCAATCAGAAAAACATTTTGGCATTTGTTTCATGTTTCTGTGACATTCCTACTGGCCGCTAGGGCAGATTTTGTGTGTTTTTTAGTACATAGGTGGCGCTACAGAGTCCATTTTGGCACCCAAGGGGTTAATTTTTGATATTGTATGAAAGTGTTCACCAGCCATGACATACATGGCAAATTTGGTGAGTTTTGGAGCATGTTAAGGGGGTCAAATGGCAGTCTAAAGTAGAAAAAGTATAAAAATAAACAAATTGTCATAAATCAATAACCGTACATCGTATGTCAAACATTTTTGCATGTGAGCGTTGTGCTGAGTCCCGTGAATGTGTAGATATGTCACGTGGGGAAAAACTGAAAAGTGAAACATGAGTTCCAAACATCGCAACTTTGCGAGCTTCTAAAAAAAAACTAAGACAGTTAAGACTAAGTTACGAGACCACTTTTTTGAGGAGAGTCCACTCTATCTTTTGGTGCCATTTTGAAATCAATATGACAAACGGTGTCATCGGAGTTAGTTTTAGAAATTTTATTTTGAACGGCATATTGCGAACTTCCTGTTGGAGATAGGTCATCAGTATCAGTGGATGATTTGTAGTGCTTCATCCAACAAAAACTTTGGCACTAGTTTCATGTCTGTACGATTTTCCTACTGGCCACTAGGGCTGTTGCCGTTTTTTTCCACATAGGTGGCGCTAGAGAGCCCATTTTGGCACCTATGGGGTTAATTTTTTCATTTTATCAAATTTCTCGCCAGGCCTGACATGTGTGCCAAATTTGGGGAGTTTTCAAGCATGTTTAGGGGGTCAAAATCCAGGTCAAAGTGGCGTAGGAAAAATAATAATAAATTAAAGCTGCAAGCAGCATTGGGCGGGACCTCGCACCAAGCGATCCGCCTCCCCCGCGATCCGCCTCCCGTGTGATCCACCTAGCCCGCGATTCGCCTCCCGTGACTGTCCACACCTCAGCTCCACTCACACCTCTCCGTCCCCATACCAGTTCCCACCCTTTAGTGTCTGTCCTCCTGTACAGAACACCAGCGACCCTCTGCTGAAACCACCATCACCTTTAAATGAGACTTATTTTGGAAACCTTACTGTGTGTATGTGCATTTGGTTTGTATGTGAGAGAAAGAATCAGTTTGAAAAATGAAGTGAAATTGTATGAATAAGTGAGTATAAAAGTGATGATTTACCATATTTAAGGCTTTTATTTTGGAAAAACCCTATTGTGTGAGCATGTGTGTCTGTGAGAAAGAGTACTTTTGAATGAAGAAACATTGTACAAACAGTTGAGCATTTGGTCATAAAAATGAAAAGAAGTTATGTCATAGACATTATGTATTATTTTTAATAGGGGTTTTATTTTGAAAAACATGTAGTCTGTGTGCTTTGTAATGTGTGCAAAATGTCCAATATCCACAATACAATGCAGAAAAAACAGTTTTAAAATGAAAAGGGAAAAAAAAAAAAAAATTCTTGGATTGCATGGCATTTGAACCCAGGTCCACTTGTTCCATAGGCAGCTACATCAACTACTGCACTACAGACAGACACTTCCACCTATGCACCAGGAAGAATTTTATAGGGACTTTGTCATTGTGAAAAGTGAAAGTAAACATAGTCTTCCAAAAATCGCCATAATTCCATAACCGTAGGTCGTATCTGAAAAATTCTTTCACTTTTGGATTCTGCAGACTTGTGGGAATTTAATGAGGTATAAGTTTTTATTCCAAAGTCTGAAATGAATAAGCAGTAATTGCAGAAACGTAGAGTAACTTTCAAAGGCAGATTGCCAACTTCCTGTTGGAGTTAGCTCATGAGTGTCAGTGTATGATTTGTCGGCTCAATCAGACCAACATTTTGGCATTTGTTTCATGTTTCTGTGACATTCCTACTGGCCGCTAGGGCAGATTTTGTGTGTTTTTTAGTACATAGGTGGCGCTACAGAGTCCATTTTGGCACCCAAGGGGTTAAATTTGATATTGTATGAAAGTGTTCACCAGCCATGACATACATGGCAAATTTGGTGAGTTTTGGAGGATTTTAAGGGGGTCAAATGGCAGTCTAAAGAGGAAAAAGTATAAAAATAAACAAATTGACATAAATCAATAACCGTAAATCGTATGTGAAAATTTTTTGGATGTGAGTGTTCAGCTGAGTCCCATGAACGTTTAGATATGTCACATGTGGGGAAAACCTCCAAAGTGAAAAATGACTTCCAAACATCGCAACTTTGCGGGCTCGTAAAAAAAAAAAAAGACAGTTATAGAAAAAGTGCAAGACTACTTTGTTGAGGAGGGTTCCCTCTATCTGTTGGTGCTACTTACAAGTCAATACGAAAAACGGTGTCATCGGAGTTAATTTTAAAAATTTTATTTTGAAAGGCATATTGCGAAGTTCCGGTTGCAGATAGGTCATGAGTGTCAGTGGATGATTTGTAGAGCATCGTCCAACCAACATTTTGGCATTTGTTCCATGTCTCTACGACATTCCTCCTGGTCACGAGGGCTTTTGCTATTTTTTTCACATAGGGGGCGCTAGAGAGGCCATTTTAGCACCGATGGGGTTAATTTTTACATTTTATCAAATTTTTCGCCAGGCCTGACATGTGTGCCAAATTTGGTGAGTTTTTGAGCATGTTCAGGGGGTCAAAATCCAGTTCAAAGAAACGGAAGTATAATAATAATAATAATTAAAGCTGCAAGCAGCATTGGGCGGGACCTCGCACCGAGCGTTCCGCCTCCCCCGCGATCCGCCTCCCGTGACCGTCCACACCTCAGCTCCACTGACACCTCTGTGTCCCCATACCAGTTCCCACCCTTTAGTGTCTGTCCTCCTTACATCTGTACAGAACACCAGCGACCCTCTGCTGAAACCACCATCACCTTTAAAATGAGACTTTTATTTTGGAAATCCTACTGTGTGTATGTGCATTTGTGTTGTATGTGAGAGAAAGTATCAGTTTGAAAAATGAATTGAAATTGTTTGAATAATTGAGTAATAAAGTGATGAATTCTCATATTTAAGGCTTTTATTTTGGAAAAACCCTATTGTGTGAGCGTGTGTGTCTGTGAGAAAGAGTACTTTTGAATGAAGAAACATTGTACAAACAGTTGAGTGTTTGGTCATAAAAATGAAAAGAAGTTATGTAATAGACAGTATGTATTATTTTTAATAAGGGTTTTATTTTGAAAAAAAAAAGTACTCCGTGTACTTTTGAATGTGTGCAAAATTTCCAATATCCACAATATAATGCAGCAAAACCTGTTTTAAAATGTGATGGAGGGAATAAAAAACAAAAAACAAAAAAAAAGAAGCTATTTCCCTGTCTGGGGTTTGAACCCAGGACTCCTGTATAACAGAACACTGCTCTAACCACTGGTCTATATTCAGATGCCCACAAGATGGCAGTAGTGTGCTTTATATAGGGATTTTGTCATTGTTAAAAGTGAAAGTAAACATAGTCTTCAAAAAATCGCGATAATTCCATAACCGTAGGTCGGATCTGAAAAATTCTTTCACTTTTGGATTCTGCAGACTCGTGGGAATTTCATGAGGTATAACTTTTTATTCAAAAGTCTGAAATGACTAAGCAGTAATTGCAGAAACGTAGAGTAACTTTCAAAGGCAGATTGCCAACTTCCTGTTGGAGTTAGCTCATGAGTGTCAGTGTATGATTTTTCGGGCTCAATCAGACCAACATTTTGGCATTTGTTTCATGTTTCTGTGACATTCCTACTGGCCGCTAGGGCAGATTTTGTGTGTTTTTTAGTACATAGGTGGCGCTACAGAGTGCATTTTGGCACACAAGGGGTTAATTTTGATATTGTAGGAAAGTGTTCACCAGCCATGACATACATGGCAAATTTGGTGAGTTTTGGAGCATGTTAAGGGGGTCAAATGGCAGTCTAAAGAGGAAAAAGTATAAAAATAAACAAATTGTTATAAATCAATAACCGTAAATCCTATCTCAAAAATTTTTGCATGTGAACGTTGTGGTGAGTCCCATGAACGCGTAGATATGTCACATGTGGGGAAAAACTCCAAAGTGAAAAATGAGTTCCAAACATCGCAACTTTGCGGGCTTGTAAAAAAAAAACTAAGACAGTTAAGACTAAGCTACGAGATCACTTCTGTGAGGATGGTTCACTCTATCTTTTGGTGCTATTTAGAAGTCAATATGACAAATGGTGTCATCGGAGTAAGTTTTAGAAATTTTATTTTGAAAGGCATATTGTGTACTTCCTGTTGGAGTTAGGTCATAAGAGCCCATTTTGGCACCTACGGGGTTAATTTTTTCATTTTATCAAATTTTTCGCCAGGCCTGACATGTGTGCCAAATTATGTGAGTTTTTGAGCATGTTTAGGGGGTCAAAATCCAGTTTAAAGTGACGATAGTATAATAATAATAATAATAATTAAAACTGCAAGCAGCATTGGGCGGGACCTCGCACCGAGCGTTCCGCCTCCCCCGCGATCCGCCACCCGTGACTGTCGACGCCTCAGCTCCACTCACACCTCTCCGTCCCCATACCAGTTCCCACCCTTTAGTGTCTGTCCTCCTTACATCTGTACAGAACACCAGAGACCCTCTGCTGAAACCACCATCACCTTTAAAATGAGACTTTTATTTTGGAAACCCTACTGTGTGTATGTGCATTTGTTTTTAATGTGAGAGAAAGAATCAGTTTGAAAAATGAATTGAAATTGTATGAATAAGTGAGTATAAAAGTGATAATTTACCACATTTAAGGCTTTTATTTTGGAAAAACCCTATTGTGTGAGGATGTGTGTCTGTGAGAAAGAGTACTTTTGAATGAAGAAACATTGTACAAACAGTTGAGTGTTTGGTCATAAAAATGAAAAGAAGTTATGTAATAGACATTTTGTATTATTCTTAATTTTGGTTTTATTTTGAAATAATGTACTCCGTGTACTTTTGAATGTGTGCAAAATTTCCAATATCCACAATACAATGCAGTAAAACCTGTTTTAAAATAAAATTAAAAAAAAAAAAACAATTTTTAGATTATCTGGGACTTGAACCGGGGTCCTTCAGCTCCATAGGTAGCTACATGAACCACTGTACTACAGACAGACATGTGAAAATGTGCACCAGCAAGACTTTTATAGGGATTATGCCATTTGGAAAAGTGAAACTAAACATAGTCTTCAAAAAATCGCAATAATTCCATAACCGTAGGTCGTATCTGAAAAATTCTTTCACTTTTGGATTCTGCAGACTCGTGGGAATTCAATGAGGTATTTGAACTTTTATGTCAAAACTCTGAAATGAATAAGCAGTAATTGCAGAAACGTAGAGTAACTTTCAAAGGCAGATTGCCAACTTCCTGTTGGAGTTAGCTCATGAGTGTCAGTCTGGCATTTGTTTCATGTTTCTGTGACATTCCTACTGGCTGCTAGGGAAGATTTTGTGTGTTTTTTAGTACATAGGTGGCGCTACAGAGTTCATTTTGGCACCCAAGGGGTTAATTTTTGATATTGTATGAAAGTGTTCACCAGCCATGACATACATGGCAAATTTGGTGAGTTTTGGAGCATGTTAAGGGGGTCAAATGGCAGTCTAAAGTGGAAAAAGTATGAAAATAAAAGAATTGTTATAAATCAACAACCATACATCCTATCTCAAAATTTTTTGCATGTGAGCATTGTGCTGAGTCCCATGAACGTGTAGATATGTCACATGTCAGGAAAAATTGCAAAGTGAAAAATGAGTTCCAAACATCACAAATTTGCGGGCTTGTAAAAAAAAAACTAAGACAGTTCGGGAAAAAGTGAGAGATAGCTTTTTTGAGGAGGTTTCACTCTATCTTTTGCTGCTATTTAGAAGTCAATATGACAAACGGTGTCATCGGAGTTAGTTTTAGGAATTTTATTTTGAAAGGCATATTGCGAACTTCCTGTTGGAGTTAGGTCATAAGTGTCAGTGGATGATTTGTAGTGCTTTATCCAACAAGAATTTTGGCACTGGTTTCATGTCTGTACGACATTCCTAGTGGCCACTAGTGTTTTTCCCATTTTTTTCACATAGGTGGCGCTAGAGAGGCCATTTTGGCACCTATGGGGTTAATTTTTACATTTTACCAAATTTTCGCCAGGCCTGACATGTGTGCCAAATTTGGTGAGTTTTTGAGCATGTTTAGGGGGGCAAATTCCAGTTTAAAGCGTCACGGAAAAATAATAATAATAATAATTAAAGCTGCAAACAGCTTTGGGCGGGACCTCGCACCGGGCGCTCCGCCTCCCCCGCGATCCGCCTCCCATGACCGTCCACACCTCAGCTCCACTCACACCTCTCCATCCCCATACCAGTTCCCACCCTTTAGTGTCCGTCCTCCTTACATCTGTACAGAACACCAGCGACCCTCTGCTGAAACCACCATCACCCTTAAAATGAGACTTTTAATTTGGAAACCCTACTGTGTGTATGTGCATTTGTTTTGTATGTGAGAGAAAGAATCAGTTATAAAAATGAATTGAAATTGTATGAATAATTGATCATTAAAGTGATGATTTGTCACATTTAAGGCTTTTATTTTGGAAAAACCCTATTGTGTGAGTATGTGTGTCTGTGAGAAAGAGTACTTTTGAATGAAGAAACATTGTACAAACAGTTGAGCGTTTGGTCATAAAAATGAAAAGAAGTTATGTAATAGAAATTTTGTATTATTTTTAAATAGTCGTTTTATTTTGAAAAAAAATTTACTCTGTGTACTTTGTAATGTGTGCAAAATGTCCAATATCCACAATACAATGCAGAAAAAACAGTTTTAAAATGAAAATGAAAAAAAAAAAAAAAAAATTCTTGGATTGCCTGGGACTTGAACCAGGATCCTCTTGTTCCTTAGGCAGCTACATGAACCACTGCACTACAGAAAGACACATGTAAGTGTGCACCAGGAAGAATTTTATAGGGAGTTTGCCATTGTGAAAAGTGAAAGTAAACATAGTCTTCAAAAAAATCGCCATAATTCCATAACCGTAGGTCGTATCTGAAAAATTCTTTCACTTTTGGATTCTGCAGACTTGTGGGAATTTAATGAGTCTAACTTTTCTGTCAAAAGTCTGAAATGAATAAGCAGTAATTGCAGAAACGTAGAGTAACTTTCAAAGGCAGATTGCCAACTTCCTGTTGGAGTTAGCTCATGAGTGTCAGTGTATGATTTGTCGGGCTCAATCAGACCAACATTTTGGCATTTGTTTCATGTTTCTGTGACATTCCTACTGGCTACTGGGCAGATTTATTGTGTTTTTTAGTACATAGGTGGCGCTACAGAGTCCATTTTGGTACCCAAGGGGTTAATTTTGATATTGAATGAAAGGGTTCACCAGCCATGACATACATGGCAAATTTGGTGAGTTTTGGAGCATGTTAAGGGGGTCAAATGGCAGTCTAAAGAGGAAAAAGTATGAAAATAAAAAAAGTTGTTATAAATCAATAACCGTACATCCTATCTCAAAAATTTTTGCATGTGAACATTGTGGGGAGTCCCGTGAACGCGTAGATATGTCACAAGTGGGGAAAAACTGCAAAGTGAAAAATGACTTCCAAACATCGCAACTTTGTAGGCTTCTAAAAAAAAAAACTAAGACAGCTAAGACTAAGCTATGAGATCACTTTTGTGTGGAGGGTTCACTCTATCTTTTGGTGCTTTTTAGAAGTCAATAGGAAAAACGGTGTCATCAGAGTTAGTTTTGAAAATGTTATTTTGAAAGGCATATTGCGAACTTCCTGTTGGAGTTAGGTCATCACTGTCAGGGTATCATTTTTAGTGCTTCATCCAACAAATATTTTGGCATTGGTTCCATGTCTCTATGACATTCCTACTGGCCAATAGGACAGTTACTGTTTTTTTCCACATAGGTGGCGCTAGACAGCCCATTTTGGCACCTATGGGGTTTCTTTATTCATTTTATCAAATTTTTCACCAGGCCTGACGTGTGCCAAATTTGGTGAGTTTTGGAGCATGTTTAGGGGGTCAAAATCCAGTTTAAAGTGACGATAGTATAATAATAATAATAATAATAAAAAACGAACGAATAACAATAGGGCCTTCCTTGCAGGCAAGGCCTCTCACTGTGTGAGAGGGCCTTACCTTTCGGCTCGGTCCCTAATAATAATATAAAAACGAACGAAAAATAATAGGGCCTTGCTTGCAGGCAAGGCCTCTCACTGTGTGAGAGGGCCTTACCTTTCGGCTCGGTCCCAAAAAAACAAACGAATAACAATAGGGCCTTGCTTGCAGGCAAGGCCTCTCACTGTGTGAGAGGGCCTTACCTTTCGGCTCGGTCCCTAATTAAAGCCGCAAGCGGCATCTAAAGGCCCTCGCCAAGGGCACGTCCAGTGGAAGTATGCTCATCGTTCAGCAGGTGGCGCTGTAGCCCCAAATTTTGTGTCTTCTAATGAATGGGTTTAGGCCTGGGACATTGACAATTGATTTGAGACAAATTAGTGTTCGTATGTCCGAACTGAACAAAATTTTGTATATATAAATCTGTAGGGGGCGCTATGAGCAAAAATTCAATTTGTTCCATTGAATGGGTGTCGGCCTGTGAGATGTACCACTGAGTGAAATTTGAGCAAAATCGGTGTTCGTATGTCTGAACTGATGCAATTTTCATGAAGGTAAATTTGTAGGGGGCGCTACTGAGCGAAGTGGCAATTTCTTTTGATAAATGGGTGTAGGCCTGGGAGATTGACAACTGATTCAAATTTGAGCCAAATTGGTGTTCGCATGTTTAACGTGAAGTAATTTTCGTAAAGGTAACATTGTAGGGGGCGCTATGGCGCCGAATTTAAAATTTTTCTGATAAATAGGTGTAGGCCTGGGAGATAGACGTCTGAGTCAAATTTGAGCCAAATTGGTGTTCGTATGTCCGAACTGAAGCAATTTTAATAAAAAATATTAAAAAATTTTGTAAGGGGCGCTGTAGTGCAAAATTTCAGTTTCTTTTGATAAATAGGTGTAGGCCTGGGAGACAGATGTCTGAGTCAAATGTGAGCCAAATTGGTGTTCGTATGTCCGAACTGATGTCATTTTTGTAAATGTACATTTGTAGGGGGCACTATAGTGCGAAATTTCAATTTCTTTCAATAAATGGGTGTAGGCCTGGGAGATAGACGTCTGAGTCAAATTTCAGCCAAATCGGTGTTTGTATGTCTGAGCTGAAGCTATTTTTGTGATGGTAAATTTTTTGAAAAAACTTCGCAAAGTTTGCAACCTCATCGCACAAAAACGGTGACACCGATTCAAAAAATTCGGCTAACTTTTGATGCCCCACTTCTCTAGATACTGTACACCGATTTTGAGCTCATTTGGCCAAACAGCTTAGTAGGAGATTGTTAAAATACAACATCAGCGAAAACGCTGACTCATCATTTTGGAAATTTCAATTCAATATGGCCGACTAAGGGTTGGTTTTGGGGCATGGCCATAATAATATTTTTTGTTTGTCTTCTCATTATGAATCTATGTACCGATTTTTGTGGCTCTACAACAAACTTTATGTTGGTTGTGCTCCCATTGGCGTAATGCATTTCCACTTTTCAAAAGGGCACTGCGGCAACATTTCTCTACCAACATCTACGAAACCTATATGTAAATTCAATTTCTCGCACTTCTGAATTTTGGACAAAATTTGGTGAGTTTTCGTAAATGTTCAGGGGGTCAAATTTGAACTCAAAGAGCAGGAGAAGAAAAATAAATTAAAGCCGCAAGCGGCATCTAAAGGCCCTCGCCACGGGCACGTCCAGTAGAAGTATGTCCATCGTTCAGCAGGTGGCACTCTAGCACCGAATTTCAATGTCTTCTGATGAATGGGTGTAGGCCTGGGAGATTGACAACTAATTCAAATTTGAGGCAAATCTTTGTTTGTATGTTCGAACTAAAGAAAGTTTTGCATAAGTAAATCTGTAGGGGGCGCTATGAAGCTAAAAATAAATTTCTACCATTGAATGGGTGTAGGTTTGCGAGATGTACCACCGAGTCAAATTTGAGCTAAATCAGTGTTTGTATGTATTAATTGATGCAATTTTCGTGAAGGTAAATTTGTAGGGGACGCTACTGAGCGAAGTGGCAATTTCTTTTGATAAATGCGTGTAGGCCTGGGAGATTGAAAATTGATTCAAATTTGAGCCAAATTGGTATTCGTATGTCTAACGTGAAGTAGTTTTCGTAAAGGTAAAATTGTAGGGGGCGCTATGGCACCGAATTTCAAATATTTCTGATAAATGGGTGTAGGCCTGGGAGACAGACGTCTGAGTAAAATTTGAGCCAAATCGGTGTTCGTATGTCCGAACTGAAGAAATTTTAATAAAAAAATATTAAAAATTTTTGTAGGGGGCGCTGTAGTGCAAAATTTCAGTTTCTTTTGACAAATAGGTGTAGGCCGGGGAGAAAGATGTCTGTGTCACATTTGAGCCAAATTGGTGCTCGTTTGTCCGTACTGATTTCATTTTTGTAAATGTACATTTGTAGGGGGCGCTATAGTGCGAAATTTCAATTTCTTTTAATAAATGGGTGTAGGCCTGGGAGATAGACGTCTGAGTCAAATTTCAGCCAAATCGGTGTTCGTATGTCTGAGCTGAAGCAATTTTTGTGATGGTAAATTCACAAAGAAACTTTGCAAAGTTTGCGACGTCGTCACACAAAAACGGTGACATCTATTCAAAAAATTCAGCTAACCTTTGATGCCCCACTTCTCTAGATACTGTACACCGATTTTGAGCTCATTTGGCCAAACGGCCAAGGAGGAGATAGTTAAAATACGACGTCAGCGAAAACGCTGACTCAGCATTTTGGAAATTTCAATCCAATATGGCCGACTAAGGGTTGGTTTTGGGGCGTGGCCATAATAATATTTTTTGTTTGTCTTCTCATTATGAATCTATGTACCGATTTTTGTGGCTCTACAACAAACTTTATGTTGGTTGTGCTCCCATTGGCGTAATGCATTTCCACTTTTTAAGGGGGCGCTGTGGCACCATTTCTTAACCGACATCTACGAAACCTATATGTAAATTAAATTTCTTGCACTTCTGAATTTTGGGCAAAATTTGGTGAGTTTTTGTAAATGTTCAGGGGGTCAAATTTAAGCTCAAAGAGCAGGAGAAGAAAAATAAATTTAAAAAAATTAAAGCCGCAAGCGGCATCTAAAGGCCCTTGCCACGGGCACGTCCAGTAGAAGTATGTCCATCGTTCAGCAGGTGGCACTCTAGCACCAAATTTCAATGTCTTCTAATGAATGGGTGTAGGCCTGGGAGATCGACAACTGATTCAAATTTGAGGAAAATCTTTGTTTGTATGTCCGAACTAAAGAAAATTTTGTATAAGTAAATCTGTATGGGGCGCTATGCAGCTAAAAATAAATTTCTACCATTGAATGGGTGTAGGTTTGCGAGATGTAACACTGAGTCAAATTTGAGTTAAATCAGTGTTCGTATGTCCGAATTAATGCAATTTTCATGAAGGTAAATTATTAGGGGGCGCTAATGAACGAAGTGGCAATTTCTTTTGATAAATGGGTGTAGGCCTGGGAGACTGAACACTGATTCAAATTTGAGCCAAATTGGTATTCGTATGTCTAACGTGAAGTAATTTTCGTAAAGGTAAAATTGTAGGGGGCGCTATGGCACCGAATTTCAAATATTTCTGATAAATGGGTGTAGGCCTGGGAGATAGACATCTGAGTCAAATTTGAGCCAAATCGGTGTTCGTATGTCCGCACTGAAGAAATTTTAATAAAAAAATATTTAAAATTTTTGTAGGGGGCGCTGTAATGCAAAATTTCACTTTCTTTTGACAAATAGGTGTAGGCCTGGGAGACAGATGTCTGAGTCAAATTTGAGCCAAATTGGTGCTCGTATGTCCGAACTGATTTCATTTTTGTAAATGTACATTTGTAGGGGGCGCTATAGTGCGAAATTTCAATTTCTTTTAATAAATGGGTGTAGGCCTGGGAGATGGATGTCTGAGTCAAATTTCAGCCAAATCGCTGTTCGTATGTCTGAGCTGAAGCAATTTTTATGATGGTAAATTTTCGAAAAAACTTCGCAAAGTTTGCAACCTTGTCACACAAAAACGGTGATGCCGATTAGAAAAATTCGGCTAACTTTTGATGCCCCACTTCTCTAAATACTGTACACCGATTTTGAGCTCATTCGGCCAAACGCCTTAGTAGGAGATAGTTAAAATACAACTTCAGCGAAAACGCTGACTCAGCATTTTGGAAATTTCAATCCAATATGGCCAACTAAGGGTTGGTTTAGGGGCGTGGCCATAATATTTTTTGTTTGTCTCCTCATGATGAATCTGTCTACCGATTTTCGTGGCTCTACGACAAACTTTATGTTGGACGCGCTCCCATTGGCGCAATGCATTTCCACTTTTCAAGGGGGCGCTGCCGCAACATTTCTTTACCGACATCTACGAAACCTATATGTAAATTCAATTTCTCACACTTCTGAATTTTAGGCAAAATTTGGTGAGTTTTCGTAAATGTTCAGAGGGTCAAAATTGAGCTCAAAGCGCAGGAGAAAGAAAAATAAGACAAAAAAAATAAATAAAATTAAAGCCGCAAGCGGCATCTAAAGGCCCTCGCCACAGGCACGCCCAGTAGAAGTATGTCCATCGTTCAGCAGGTGGCACTCTAGCCCTAAATTTTGTGTCTTCTGATGAATGGGTGTAGGCCTGGGAGATTGACAATTGACTCAAATTCGAAACAAATCAGTGTTCGTATGTCCGAACTGAACAAATTTTTGTATAAATAAATCTGTAGGGGGCGCTATGGAGCCAAAATTCAATTTGTTCCATTGAATGGGTGTAGGCCTGCGAGATGTACCACTGAGTAAAATTTGAGCAAAATTGGTGTTTGTATGTCCGAACTGATGCAATTTTCGTGAAGGTAAATTTGTAGGGGGCGCTATTACGCAAAATAGAAATTTCCTTTTTATAAATGGGTGTAGGCCTGGGAGATTGACAACTGATTCAGATTTGAGTCAAATTGACTCAAATTTGAAACAAATCAGTGTTCGTATGTCCGAACTGAACAAAATTTTGTATAAACAAATCTGTAGGTGGCGCTATGAGCCAAAATTCAATTTGTTCCATTGAATGGGTGTAGGCCTGTGAGATGTACCACTGAGTCAAATTTGAGCCAAATGGGTGTTCGTATGTCTGAACTGATGCAATTTTCGTGAAGGTAAATTTGTAGGGGGCGCTACTGAGCGAAGTGGCAATTTCTTTTGATAAATGGGTGTAGGCCTGGGAGATTGACTACTGATTCAAATTTGAGCCAAATTGGTGTTCGCATGTCTAACATGAAGTAATTTTCATAAAGGTAACATTGTAGAGGGCGCTATGGCGCCGAATTTAAATTTTTTCTGATAAATGGGTGTAGGCCTGGGATATAGATGTCTGAGTCAAATTTGAGCCAAATTGGTGTTCGTATGTCCGAACTGAAGCAATTTTAATAAAAAATATTTTTAAAAAATTTGTAGGGGGCGCTGTATTGCAAAATTTAGGTTTCTTTTGATAAATAGGTGTAGGCCTTGGAGACAGATGTCTGAGTCAAATTTGAGCCAAATCGGTGTTCGTATGTCCGAACTAATGTCATTTTTTAAAATGTACATTTGTAGGGGGCGCTATAGTGCAAAATTTCAATTTCTTTTAATAAATGTGTGTAGGCCTGGGAGATAGATGTCTGAGTCAAATTTCAGACAAATCGGTGTTCGTATGTCTGAGCTGAAGCAATTTTTGTCATGGTAAATTTTCGAAAAAACTTCGCAAAGTTTTCAACCTCATCACACAAAAACGGTGATGCCGATTCAAAAAATTCGGCTAACTTTTGATGCCCCACTTCTCTAGATACTGTACACTGATTTTGAGCTCATTTGGCCAAACGGCTTAGTAGGAGATAGTTAAAATACAACGTCAGCGAAAACGCTGACTCAGCATTTTGGAAATTTCAATCCAATATGGCCGACTAAGGGTTGGTTTAGGGGCGTGGCCATAATAGTATTTTCGTTTGTCTCCTCATGATGAATCTGTGTACTGATTTTCGTGGCTCTACGACAAACTATTTTGGACGCGCTCCCATTGGCGCAATGCATTTCCACTTTTCAAGGGGGCGCTGCCGCAACATTTCTTTACCGACATCTACGAAACCTATATGTAAATTCAATTTCTTGCACTTCTGAATTTTAGGCAAAATTTGGTGAGTTTTCGTAAATGTTCAGAGGGTCAAAATTGAGCTCAAAGCGCAGGAGAAAGAAAAATAAGACAAAAAAAAAAAAAAAAAATTAAAGCCGCAAGCGGCATCTAAAGGCCCTCGCCAAGGGCACGTCCAGTGGAAGCATGCCCATCGTTCAGCAGGTGGCGCTCTAGCACCAAATTTCAGTTTCTTCTGATGAATGGGTGTAGGCCTGGGAGATTGACAACTGATTCAAATTTGAGGGAAATCATTGCTCCTATGTCCGAAGTAAGGAAATTTTTGTATAAGTAAATCTGTAGGGGGCGCTATGCAGCTAACATTAAATTTCTTCAATTGAATGGGTGTAGGCCTGCAAGATGTACCACTGAGTCAAATTTGAGCCAAATCGGTGGTCGTATGTCCGAAGTAATGCAATTTTTGTGAAGGTAAATTTGTAGGGGGCGCTAATGAGCGAAATGGAAATTTCTTTTGATAAATGGGTGTAGGCCTGGGAGATTAACAAATGATTCAAATTTGAGCCAAATTGGTGTTCGTATGTCTGAAGTGAAGTAGTTTTCGTGAAGGTCAAATTGTAGGGGGCACTATAGCTCCAAATTTCAAATTCTTCTGACAAATTGGCGTAGGCCTGAGAGATAGACGTCTGAGTCAAATTTGAGCCAAATCGGTGTTCGTAT
Organism: Sphaeramia orbicularis; assembly: GCF_902148855.1. Lineage (NCBI taxonomy): Eukaryota > Metazoa > Chordata > Actinopteri > Kurtiformes > Apogonidae > Sphaeramia > Sphaeramia orbicularis. Next base: position 7,133,840 of record NC_043970.1, on the reverse strand, counting down.
GTCCGAACTGAAGCAATTTTAATAAAAAAATAAATAAAAAAACTTGAAGGGGGCGCTGTAGTGCGAAGTTTCAGTTTTTTTTTACAAATAGGTGTAGGCCTGGGAGACAGATGTCTGAGTCAAATTTGATCCAAATCGGTGTTTGTATGTCCGAACTGATGTAGTTTTTGTAAATGTACATTTGTAGGGGGCGCTATAGTGCGAAATTTCAATTTCTTTTAGTAAATGAGTGTAGGCCAGGGAGATGGATGTCTGAGTCAAATTTCAGCCAAATCGGTGTTTGTATGTCTGAGCTGAAGCAATTTTTGTAATGGTAAATTTTCGAAAAAACTTCGCAAAGTTTGCAACCTCGTCGCACAAAAACGGTCACGCCGATTCAAAAAATTCGGCTAACTTCTGATGCCCCACTTCTCTAGAGACTGTACACCGATTTTGAGCTCATTTGGCCAAACGGCTTAGTAGGAGATAGTTAAAATATGACATCAGCGAAAACGCTGACTCAGCATTTTGGAAATTTCAATCCAATATGGCCGACTAAGGGTTTGTTTAGGAGCGTGGCCATAATAATATTTTTTGTTTGTCTCCTCATGATGAATCTGTGTACCGATTTTCGTGGCTCTACAACAGACTTTACGTTGGACATGCTCCCATTGACGTAATGCATTTCCACTTTTCAAGGGGGCGCTGCCGCAACATTTCTTTACCGACATCTACGAAACCTATATGTAAATTCAATTTTGCACATTTCTGAATTTTGGGCAAACTTTGGTGAGTTTTCGTAAATGTTCAGGGGGTCAAAATTGAGCTCAAAGCGCAGGAGAAAGAAAAAAAAAATTAAAGCCGCAAGCGGCATCTAAAGGCCCTCGCCAAGGGCACGTCCAGTGGAAGTATGCTCATCGTTCAGCAGGTGGCGCTCTAGCACCAAATTTTGTGTCTTCTGATGAATGGGTGTAGGCTTGGGAGATTGACAATTGACTCAAATTTGAGACAGATCTTTGTTTTTATGTCCAAACTAAAGAAATTTTTGTATAAATAAATCTGTATGGGGCGCTATGCAGCTAAAATTGAATTTCTTCCATTGAATGTGTGTAGGCCTGCGAGATGTACCACTGAGTCAAATTTGAGCCAAATCGGTGTTCGTATGTCCGAATTAATGCAATTTTCATGAAGGTAAATTTGTAGGGGGCGCGATTGAGCGAAATGGCAATTTCTTTTGATAAATGGGTGTAGGCCTGGAAGATTGAAAACTGATTCAAATTTGAGCCAAATTGGTGTTCGTATGTCCAAACTAAAGCAATTATCGTAAAGGTAAAGTTGTGGGGGGCGCTATAGCACCAAATGTAGATTTTTTTCTGATAAATGGGTGTAGGTCTGAGCGATAGACGTCTGAGTCAAATTTGAGCCAAATCAGTGTTTGTATGTCCGAACTGAAGCAATTTTAATTAAAAATTTTTATGAAAAATTTGTAGGGGGCGGTGTAGTTCAAAATTTCAGTTTCTTTTGACAAGTAGGTGTAGGCCTGGAAGACAGATGTCTGAGTCAAATTTGAGCCAAATCGGTGTTCATATGTCCGAACTGATGTCATTTTTGTCAATCTACATTTGTAGGGGGCGCTATAGTGCGAAATTTCAATTTCTTTTAATAAATGGGTGTAGGCCTGGGAGATGGATGTCTGATTGAAATGTAAGCCAAATCGGTGGTCGTATGTCTGAGCTGAAGCAATTTTTGTGATGGTAAATTCCCGAAAAAACTTCGCAAAGTTTGCAACCTCGTTGCACAAAAACGGTGACACCAATTCAAAAAATTCAGCTAACTTTTGATGCCCCACTTCTCTAGAAACTGTACACCAATTTTGAGCTCATTCGGCCAAACGCCCAAGGAGGAGATAGTTAAAATACGACGTCAGCGAAAACACTGACTCAGCATTTTGGAAATTTCAATCCAATATGGCCGACTAAGGGTTTGTTTTGGGGCGTGGCCATAATAATATTTTTTGTTTGTCTTCTCATGATGAATCTGTGTACCAATTTTCGTGGCTCTATGACAAACTTTATGTTGGACGCGCTCTTATTAGCGTAATGGATTTCCACTTTTCAAGGGGGCGCTGCCGCAACATTTCTTTACCGACATCTACGAAACCTATATGTAAATTCAACTTCTCGCTCTCCTGAATTTTCGGCAAAATTTGGTGAGTTTTCATAAATGTTCAGGGGGTCAAAATTGAGCTCTAAGAGCAGGAGAAGAAAAATAAATAAAAATTAAAAAAATAAAGAAAAATTAAAGCCGCAAGCGGCATCTAAAGGCCCTCGCCGCGGGCACGTCCAGTAGAAGTATGTCCATCGTTCAGCAGGTGGCGCTCTAGCACCAAATTTCAATGTCTTCTTATGAATGGGTGTAGGCCTGGGAGATTGACAACTGATTCAAATTTGAGGCTAATGTTTGCTCGTATGTCCAAACTAAAGAATTTTTTGTATAAGTAAATCTGTAGGGGGCACTATGCAGCTAAAATTAAATTTCTTCTTTTGAATGGGTGTAGGCCTGCAAGATGTACCACTGAGTCAAATTTGAGCCAATTCAGTGTACGTATGTCTTAACTAATGCAATTTTTGTGAAGGTAAATTTGTAGGGGGCGCTATTGAGCGAAATGGCAATTTCTTTTGATGAATGGTGTAGGCCTGGGAGATTGACAAGTGCTTCAAATTTGAGCCAAATTGGTGTTTGTATGTCTGAAGTAATTTTCGTAAAGGTAAAATTTTAGGGGGCGCTATAGCGCCAAATTTCAATTTTTTCTTATATATGGGTGTAGGCCTTAGAGATAGATGTCTGAGTCAAATTTGAGACAAATTGGTGTTCGTATGTCTGAACTGAAGCAATTTTAATAAAAAAATTTTAAAAACTTGTAGGGGGCACTGTAGTGTGAAATTTCAGTTTCTTTTGACAAATACGTGTAGGCCTGCGAGACAGATGTCTGAGTCAAATTTGAGCCAAATCAGTGTTCGTATGTCCGAACTGATGTCATTTTTGTAAATGTACATTTGTAGGGGGTGCTATAGTGCGAAATTTCAATTTCTCTTAATAAATGGGTGTAGGCCTGGGAGATAGACGTCTGATGGAAATTTAAGCCAAATCGGTGTTTGTATGTCTGAGCTGAAGTAATTTTTGTGATGGTAAATTTTTGAAAAAACTTTGCAAAGTTTGCAACCTCGTCGCAAAAAAACGGTGACACCGATTCAAAAAATTCGGCTAACTTTTGATTCCCCACTTCTCTAGATACTGTACACAGATTTTGAGCTCATTTGGCCAAACGGCCAAGGAGGAGATAGTTAAAATACAACGTCAGCGAAAACGCTGACTAAGCATTTTGGAAATTTCAATCCAATATGGCCGACTAAAGGTTGGTTTAGGGGTGTGGCCACAATAATATTTTTTGTCTGTCTCCTCCTGATGAATCTGTGTACCGATTTTCGTGGCTCTACAACAAACTTTACGTTGGACGTGCTCCCATTGGCGTAATGCATTTCCACTTTTCAAGGGGGCGCTGCAGCAACATTTCTTTACCGACATCTACGAAACCTATATGAACCTATATATAGAACCACGAAGTCCTGGGCATAATTTTATTTATTTACTTGGAAAGGAATGGTCATTCCCTAATTTGATTTAAAGTAAAAGAATTAGGATGTCTTTACCTTTCTTTCTTTCTTTCTTTTTTTTTTTTTTAATATATTTTCTATTTTTTGATTGTCATGTTTAATTTAAAGATACTACATTTGGAGGAGAGTGGAAAGAGAAAAAAAAAATTCAGCCATTATTTACCAGCTCAATGTGGAATGTATTTTATAATGTTCAATAAAAAGCTAATTATAAAATATATATATACACACACACACACACACACACACACACACACACATATATATATATATATATATATATATATATATATATATATATATATATATAAATATGTATATGTATATGGGGGTAAAAATTGTACAGCGGTACAGAGTGCACAGCATCTTATTGAAAATAGTAGACTTATTATATATTATACATATGTATAATAACTCTAATGCAAAGGTGATGATTTTTTTAATCAAATGTATGGTGTGGCAGCAAGGAACCTTATCAGCGAAAAGGCTGGATACTGTGGCATATTTGGGGCTTCGAAGGGGGGTTATGATTATGTATGTTAATGTGCCTGTTTTACAACGTTTGTTAGCCTTTTTATGTTTATTTTTATTAATGTGACAACATTAGTCAAACCTGTAGGCTGAATAATGCCTTACCTGTTTGTCAAGCAATTGTTCATGCCGTATTAATGAAACCTATGCTCTTTCAAAATAAAAGCAATCCTTGTGCAACTTGAAATTCACAATATCAGTATCCTTCCTTCAAAGTACAGGCATAACAATACTGCCCTTAATCAGTCATAACCATCTCAGGGATCACATCAAGAGGTTTCTGAAAATCATCTCACAACCTCTTGCTAGTGTCCCACAACCCCCGCTTTGGGAACCCCTGCTCTAAAGGGTCAACTGGAGTGGTGCATTTTTAAATAAACTCATATAATCTGAAACCCTCAACCTTAATAAAGTGCTGCTGGGAAGAAGATTCAGGAATTCTGATGAAGTTTTGGAAGATGCTTTGGATAGGATTCATTCTTCTTCCATATGCTTATGACACATAGTGATCCAATTAAGATCCTACATCACCTCCACTGGTCAAAGGTGAAGCTCTCTAAATTGTTGACCATCACTGATATTGACACCATTTACTGATATTATATATTAGGGATGTAACGGCACAGAAAAATTTTGGTTCTGTATGTTTTCAGTACAGGAGTCTTCGGTTCAATACATTTTCAATACGTTTTCAGTACAGCGAAGGAGACCACTGAAGGGTGGGTGGGTGGGGGGGTGCGCTCCGTAACTACCAAAAATCAAAAGTGAAAATTAACGTGTTTCAAGTGCTTCTGTTCTTCACATAGGCTACATGTATTCATTCGGTACACTTCTGTATTATATCGAAGGCCCCGAACCGAAACGCTTCAGTACAAACAAGTGCACTGTTACACCCCTATTATATATCACGTTAAACTTGAAAAAAAAAACCAAAAAACACCATAGTCTACAAGGGGCTGTACACAGATTTTTCACTGTCTGACAGCTGTTTGTTAACTATATAGAAAATGGGCTACAAGATGGGCTACCATGACCTCACATAACCTTTCGTGACCCATATGACTGACTTAATTATCTATTGTTTGTTTTCTCTTTGTTATTTTAATTTGATCATACCCATCAATTTGCTTTTTTATTATTATGATCCCTTTCCCGTTGTTTTTATTCTTCATGTCTAACAGTTGAATGTGGATATGTTTAATGTATACATTTCTTTGCTTTTTTTATATGCAAGAATGTTTGTTCTCTGTTGGAGCTGTACTGGGGTGGGGACTAGTTTGTGGTTATGTTGTTGCTAAAATACTAATAAATAAACCTTGCTAAATATAAATACAAAAATAAACACACACACACACATATATGTATATATATATTTCCCTAACCCTATTTGACTTTTTTTTTTTTTAAGATTGTGTCTTAGTTACATCTTAAGTTACACTAGTACTATTGTTATTGCTTTTGTTATTCCTTTACAGATATTTTTTATATATCCTTTTACTTTTATACTTTTCGAGGTTGTTGTTTCAGTTGGTTCTGGAATAAAGGCCAAGTGTTGGTCATTTTCAGACATGTCTTTTTCACATTTGTATACATTTTCTTCACCTATGCAAATAATTGCTTAATCAAATCTAAGAAAATAATAATTTAATTGATTACAAAAATAATCTAAGGCTGCAGCTCTAAAATCGATACAAGTCTTACATAGCTTTTAATTACTGCAGACAACTTTGAATGAAGTTAAGATTTTCCTACACATCGTTCTCCTTTTCCTTCCACAATACTTTCTGACTTATAATATGAAAGTGCAACTGTGAGTGTCAGCAGTTGCTATATCCTGACAGTTTAACATCATAATCAGCTCAGTTCTGTATTTCAGTGCAGGTGAGAAAGAGGCTCTTACTGGGTGTGATGCTGAAAGTCTTCACTTCAGTGCCCATATCACTGGAAGCGTTACACACAGCTCTGATGTGTGAGGTGACTTTGACAGACACCACACTATGAGTCATGTGTGCACTGGCCTTGCTCATCACCTCGTGCCAGTTCTGCGGACACAACAGACACACATGCTCATAATGTATCAACTACACATTTGTAAGGTTGTAGGGGGGGCCAAACAAGTCTAATTAATACACTATTCTTATAACTTTGTCTTCAGGTAATTTACCCCTGGTTCTGTGTTGATATCTACACTAGTGTGCATGTCACTGGGTCAATATCACTATAAGATGCCTTTGGTGTCCCCCAGCAGCATCTGTCACTATGACCACATTGGAAAATAATTAAATTCTGGGTTTTATTATGAATGTGCAAAAACTTACACATATATCAGTACAATTTTAAACCTCTTGAAATGTGATTCCTTTTTTTTTTTTTTTGAGGGAATGTACATGATTTGTGCACTGCCCTTCTAAATTCAGTGAGACTTATAAGTGTTTGAATGAAAAAAATGTAAATACTTTTTAGATGTCATTACACTCAAAAAGTATTTTGATGAAAGAAATCATTTTGATAATTTCTATTTTATTTTCATTGCAATATTTAACATTCTACACGGGTTCTTAAAATTGCTGTCCACCCTGTCACTTTGGGGGAATCGCCCCTTTAATAATCTGGTTCAGTCTGGTAATGTTATCTGTAATAATCTGGTTATGTCATCATCATCATTTTGAGTTTCTTCATTGGATGTGGAAACATAGTCTGCAAGAGCATTTACTATTCACATTTAAAAATTTTCAGCATTTTGTGTTTGAACTTAGATGTAGTCAAGCTTACCCTGTCCACCCTGACACCACAAAACATTGTTTAATATAAAACATTTCAGAAATTCAAAATGTATTTCTTGAACATTGCATAGTCCTACTAAGATGACCCACTTTGCCAACTCAAGGTCCAACATGTGGTCATTAAATGCTAACATATATTTGTCGATGACAGGGTGGACATATTTTTTTCATATTTTGTGGTCTGCTTGTACTTTATCTACTTGCAAAAATTTTTTTTTCTAAATGTTGGAGCTTGACCATCATACATTTCTAACAGCCTACAGTTTACTTAACACATTGAACATAAAGTTAAGTAGAAAATGTTGAGGGTCTTTTTTGGACATTTCAAAGTCTGAAAGGCACCTTATAGCGATATTGACCCCACTGTGTGACATATTAGCCACTTTTACACAGAGATACCAGAAAAAAGGCGAGATGGTGATCCCACCTTTGTTTCACCATTGACTGATTTACACAGCCAAGCAAAAGAAGTAACAGAGGTGAGACAGGCTGGACCTAGACAGAGTCCTCCATCTGAAGTGACAGCTCACGGATCTCTGCGTCTCCCCAGTTTGGCATCTTTCTGGTCGTGTTGATATGCTTTATTGTACACAGCCCGCACACATTTTTTAAATCCCCCCAACGTGGGCGAGACAGCGGGCGTATATTCTGTAACTTGCCAGTTTGGGATAAATAAACTAGGGTCATTCCATGGCAATTCAACCAATGGGCCCCACATGACCCCCTCAGAAAATTCTGAAAAAATTCACACTTGTTCACCAACCAGATAAACGCAGACATCCAAAATTTTAATGTCATATCTGTAATAGTTAAGAGATACAGCCCTTTGAAAATTACTGTTTTTTTTTTAATTTTGCAAATTAAATGTAGCTAAGATTTCCCAGAATTTTTATGATGCTGGCCAGCCTAATTCTGGGAATTCTATTCATAATCCTGAACAAACTTATTCATCATGGAGGAAAAATGTGTTGTTGGATTGATCTTAAAGGATGAATGTCACAGAAAGACATTATCAAGACAAACAGGCTCTCTGAAAATTGGTGATTCTGGGAAATCTTAGCTACATTTATGTCATTGACCCTGGTCAAATTGGGTCAACTGACCAGCTTCATCCAATTTCCGAGAAGTCTCTACTACAGGCATCAACCTGAGCCAGTTCTGGGAAATCTATAATTATTCTAACTAAACCATCATGCAGTTCCACACCCTAGTTCAAATATCTCAAGTATTATCATAACTTGTGCAATAATTAATATCATTATACTGTTAAAAATAGGACCAATGGCCCTGTAGCCTACCGGCCAAATTAAAAGTTTTGGGAAATGTATCCAGATGTCATTTATTATCACCCAGTTATGTGTATTTATTATATTACAGAAATAGCCCATGTTTTGGTGATATTCCAATCAGATCTGTAAAAAATTCAAATTGCAACTTGATATCATTGATACTTACTGATTTATTGTATCAATCCACATAGGGCTGCTCGATTATAGAAAAAAAAAATAATCGCGATTATTTTAGCAATAATTGAAATCACGATTATTAAAAACGATTATTTGTTAACCTTAAAGTTGTTTATTTTTTTCTTGCAAAGCAATGTAAAATATACTCTTTAAACATAAATGAAGCTTTTAACCACTAAAACAAAGTATGTTCACTTTTGTATGAAACAAAAAAATCTTTGAATGCAAATAAGTGTACTGTAAATTCAAGTATGTTTCCTTTTGTAAATAAATAGTGCACTGTAATTAAACTGCGATAGACTTGCCATAGAACTGTAGCAATAAAAAAAAAAACTCACGTAAAGTGCAAATTATAAATTCAAGTATGTTCAATGTAGTATGAAACAGTAAATTCAGTGATGTGCCGTGAGGTTTCAGTTCAGGCCTTCTGTATGCATCAGCCATCTAGAATACGTACGTTAGGGTTAGGTTAATACGGGAGTTACAGCATAAAGAGATTCGGAGACTGAAGATTGCATTGCGGATGAAGTTGTTTTTATGCATTTTAGTTTTTCATAAGATTACGATAAAGGTGGCGGTGGTTAAACTTTAGATGGTTCAAAGGTTTGTTGTGTTACCGGTCGGTGCGGACACAACTACGAAACACTTTTTGCACGTGATGTGTTTTTGCTCTTCGTCTTCTTCATCAAACCCAAAGTGATTCCATACAATTGAATTTGACTTGCCTTTTTTGTTTACCAAGCACTTCTGCTGTGATTCTCCTGCCGTTTTTCCAGACCGCTAGGTACAACTTTCCTCTTGGGGTGGACCTGCCGGCTAGCTGGCAGCTGTAGCTTAGAGGGGGGCAGGGCAGAGCAGCTCATGGTAGCTTGCGTGCGTGTGAATTAAAACAACTCAAAATTAATAATCGTTTTTTCTCGATTACATAATTTTTGTAATTGTTGCATGTAATAATCGAAATCGTAATTGAATATCAATTAATTGCACAGCCCTAAATCCACATTCCTATTTGTTATAATGGCAAAATTTTTCAAAGTCGCACCAAATCCAGAATCAGATCCGGATCGAAATAATTTCAATACCTAGTGTTGACATCATCATAAAGAAGCTGTATACCAAGTTTGAAGTCAATCAGAACTGTAGTTTTGGAGAAGAAGACGACTGAAATTTTTTCCCCATAAGAGCCCATGTTAAATTTTCCGCAAGTTCCCGGATCCAGAAGAAGATCCTGATCAGCATGTGGCCATTATGTTTTGGTCATCTCCCCATCAGGGCTGTACTGTAGAAATTTCAACTTGATATCATTTATATTTACTGAGTTATTGCATCGATCCACTTCCTATCTCTTATAATGGGGAAATTTTTTAAAGTCACACCAAATCCAGAATCAGATCCGGATCCAAATAATTTCACTAACTTTTGTTGACATCATCATAAAGAAGCTGTATACCAAGTTTGAAGTCAATTGGAATTGTAGTTTCGGAGAATAAGACGATTGAAAATTTTGTAACGGATGCCGGACGACAGACAACGACAGACGACAACAGACGACGACACCGGACGCTGCATGACAACAATAGCTTACGGCCTGTCAGCCAGTAAGCTAAAAATGTCATTTACACCTACATTTGTATACAGTTTGAAGAAAATATAATCATGCAGTAAAAAAAATATTAAAAATAGAACCAGTTCTATCCCAAAGCTAAAATTTTGTGCAACATATCAGCATATCAACAGACATGGTAAAAATTTCAAAATTTTCATTAACTGGCCACAGGGTAATTTGGGGGCTCAAATAAAGAGTATTTTTGTGAAAAATTGAAATCAACCCATTTTATTCATTGCCTCACAGCAACACTTTTCATTGAAATGTAGTCTTTGTGCAGTATATTGTTGCATCTTGACCATAAGAATCCATGCAAAAAAAAAAAAATTAGGTCTCTACATTCATCCATTATGGCACAGTGCAAGCCTGAAGAGAGAGGACATTTCAAAGAATTAGCTTTTTCGCCTGATTTCAAGGCCTCATGGACCAAACATGAAGGCACCTACAATTATTTTGATGCAAAATATGGTCTTTTCAGGGGGATTTCACCACAGACAGTAAGTTTCAGCAGTGTGGCTTTGAATACCTAAGGAGATATAGCTCCTCAAAGTTGGCTGGAAAGCAAATTTGCAAAATAAAAAAACTTAATTTTTTAAAGGGCTGTATCTCCTAAACTATTACAGGTATGACATTAAAATTTTGGATGTGTTCGTTTATCTGGTAGGTGAACAAGTGTGAATTTTTTCAGAATTTTCTGAGGGGGTCATGCAGGGCACTTTGTGAAATCTGGTTGATTTGGGATGGAATGACCCACTACATCTATCTATCTAAATGGAGGCACTGGCATGGATTCTGGGGTAGCTGGCAAGGGTGCCATGGCTTCGTGCTACGGGTGCCACGGCTACGTGCCATTGGTGCCATGGCTACATGCCATGGGTGCTGCAGCTTCATGCCATGGGTGAAAATGGCATGTAGCCGCAGCACCCAAATCCATGCCAGTACCTCCATAAGAGCCCACTGTCTCTCCGGCACTGGGGTTGCTGTCATCAAAACGTCACACCTTGATTGCGGAACAAGAGGAGTTCCTTTTACATAGTGTTTCGGAATCATGATTCCACCTTTATCACAGTTCTGTTACTACCTCCAGAGGTGTTACAAAGTCGCAATAAAGGTGGGACCAAATGATCCCACCATTTCATTTACACAGATGTTCTGGAATAACGGCGAAATATAAAAAGAAGTACTGTGTAAAAGGGGGTATTGGCTCTTGTGATATGAATGCGTTGTGAGTCACACTGTGTACCTGGCTGCCAATGATGTTCCAAGAGATGCTGGGCAGAGGAAAACCTTGAGCCTCACAGCTCAGGTTCACCATCCTGCCTGCTGCTTCCTCCAGTTGCACTTCCTGTGTCACGCCCATCATCTGTGGACCACCTATGAACACATACTTGTAAGTGCCCCAGTCTCATAAGAATTCAATTTAAAAGCAAATGCTATCAGGTTCCAGCAGCAATGTTTCCAACTCCTATCTATTGTCTGTCCTAAAAGTTGCTAGAAGTTGCTAAATGACATCATCACCTAATTTGCATAATTGTAAAAGTGCACGTAATTGTAATGAACCATGTAGGAGAGAGGAATAACATTGTGGGGGGAGACACAAAGTGAGTATAAAAACACCCTTAACATGTTTAGAAATACAAATAAACTATAATCTGTCAATTCTTGCTTTTTTTAATGTCCTAATTCCAACCCTTCTCCTTTATCTGGACTTGGGGACCAGATAAAGTGACACAAAAGAGACACTCTGGAGGAGTGAGGTTATTTATTTATGTATTTATTTGTTTATATATTTTTTTGTTTGTTAAGTTTTTAGCTTCATCTTCTTCAGTTTGATTTGGTTTTTAACCTTACAGTCCACTTAGGAGCCTACAACATATCACAATAAAACATCAACATTTTTAACGAGAACCTAGTCCACATTAACAAACTAAATGGACCAAAAATAGACAATTGAGAAAACTGTCAATGGCAATGGGATTGATTTATAATCAGTGCAATGATTTGTTTTAGACAAAAAATGATACGAAACGAAACGAGTCTCCAGCAGTCTCCAGTAACACCAGATAAAGTTGATAGATTTGTTGCTAGTCCTTTTTTTGATAAAGAGTCTCTAGAGGGGTCAGAAAAATTCCTAAATATACCAACAAAGTAGCTAAGTGGGAAACACTGACTTTTACAGCTAGGCAGACGGACCATGTGTTTTTCTGATTATGTGGCAAAAAATTATTTCATGTCATTTAGAGGGAATATGTGACTCAAACACTAAAATGTGTGTTTTAGCGTTTGAGTCACATTTCAATAGTTGCTAAAAGTTTCCAAACAAATGTTAAAAGTACCTATATTTGTTGCCAGGTGCTTTTGACAAATAGTTGCTAGGGTAGTCTGAAAAGTTGCTAAATCTAGCAAAAATGCAAAAATACAAAAGTGCTAAGTTGACATCAATGTCGAGCACCTTAGTTCAAGTTAGAGGTGGGTTATTAGATCTTAGAAAAACAGTTAGAGCAAGCTACATTTTGAAAATACTCAATTCAAAAGTCCAAACCCCTTTCTTCACAAAGCCACGCCTCCAGAGTACTGGCACGTGCAATGCTTGTTCTCGAAGGTTCACGAGCACTGCTCAGCAACAATGCGCCCAGCTCCGGCTGCCCGGGCTCCCAGCTCTGGCTGCCCCAGCTCTGGTTGCCCCGGTTCCGGCTGCCCTGGCTGCCCTGCCCCGGCTCCGGTGGCCCCGATCCATGCATACTTCAATCAGTCTCCTCCAACACTTCCGCTCTTACAGAACAGCCCCAATTCATACCTATCTGTCTAACGTTACATTTCCTAGTGATTTATGTTGGTGACAAAACAGTTTGCCAATACGCGCAGAGGGAGGAGCGGGAGGGACAAATGGCAGTTGAGTTTGATAGACATAGCACCGTCCAATCATTTGATTGGGTGCTCAAAATGACTGGATGGTGTTTTTTCAGTCCTGTCCATTCCACGGGTGACTAATTTTTTAAATTTTTGTATTAGAGCATTTGATTAATTGGTTGTAATCAGGGTGTGAAGGGTATTTTAAGCACTATAGTAAAAAATGCTCCAGGAAAACATCTCGCACCCCACCTTTAAACTTTTTAGCCCCAAGGCAATCAAGACACACATCATCCTGGAAGAGGGCTATGATCAACAGTTTAACATATCTGCAACCTTCTGTTACATTTTAAGCCCACGTAAAAAAACAACAACAAAAAACAGGAGAAGAAGCTGGGCTGCAAAGTGTTACTTCACTGATGAAATGACCATTGTAAATTTTGTTCTTTAAATGCCTGCCGAACCCAAATTTAGTATATTCATGGTCATGATCACAAATTCTTACATTACAAGACATACAGGGATGGAAAGATGACAGACTGCTGTCTAGACACAGCACTGTCCAACATAAAGCAAACTGAGCTTGACCTAATATATATGGAAACATGTATACTATTTGCCTTATAGTGGCTGTACTGAATCTAAATTTTACAGACAGATTGCTGTCAGTAAAGTTCATCCATGTGCAAAAAACTGCTACCAGCTCTTCCCTAGAGGGTTGCATTCTGTGCACCCTGGGCCCTTGCATGATGGATTCAGAGGTTACAGAGTATGTGTTGTGGAGTCAGTTCTTACAGCTGATGCACATGTAATTTTCTGAACTACCTGGTCCATGAGAGGGTCGCAAGGGTGTTGGGGCCTGTAAGGAGATTTGATCTCTGCATTCTATCTATCATAATATACACAGTACCTAGCATTAGCGTTACCAATTTCCATTAGTATGTAACACACACAAGCTGCCATCAGAGACACTCGGGGACCAACTCCAGATCTTCATTAGTTAAAGGGGTACTGATAGGAGAATTAACATACATGTACATGTTTTTTCGAGTTTCTAACTTGTTTTTACCATAATTCCCATAGCACATGAAGGCAGGATAAGAGTCAAGGAACTGAATTATAACATACATGTTTCCTTCTAAATGTAGTGGAACTATTCAGTATGATAGATAAGAAATAGATACTGGTCTAAAACCTTGACAAAATCATACCTAATGTCATTTTGTGATTCAAACTAATGGTGTATACGAAATTATTATGTGTGAAAAGGAAGTGTGTCAAATGGTGCAGAAGATGACTCACCCTGGACGATTATGTGAACAGAGCCACTGGTGTGAAGGGCAGGAAGGGAGGGCACACTCACCTCACATATGTACTCTCCTGATGTCTCATATGTGGCATCCTGAAGATGCAGTGTGTTGCCCTCACCTACCACTTTACCATCCTACACACACAGAAACAGAAAAATGACAAGGTAGAAATGATGTAAACTAACCTAACTGATATGAATAGATTTTAGAGCAAACATACCTTGTACCAGACAGTCATTGTTTTAAGAGAGGACAGAGTGTTGCAGGTTGCAGTAAGATCTTCTCCTTTAAACATGACCTCAGAATCTTGAGGAGTGACCACAGCAGGGTTGAGGTCTGAACACATAAAGGCAGAAAATACAGGACAGAGGAGACTCAGTACTGCAAAGCTTTGAATGGAAAATAAAGGACACTTCCTTCCTTGTTACCTGTATCAGGCAGTTTTTGGAAGTTTGCTGACTGATAGATCATATTACACAGACAAGTGTAATATGCACATCACAAAATGGCTTCTAGAAGGACATAAGATATTGTAAGGCTCAGAAGTTAAAATTATGTTGAAGGAATGTAAGGTTTAACAATGGAGTAAATTACAGGGAATAAGTTGATTCAGGTATTTGTTTAAAAAAAATATATTGACAGTGTTTACACAAATAACTATTTACATTTATGTTGTAGAATAATTATTTACACACATATACACATTTAATTATTTCATTTGTTGTCTATAAGCAGCTAAAATAACTTGTTGAATGTGCCTTTCTAAATCACTTAACATTTACCAAGCTAGGTACTGTTAGTTCCTGATTGGCTGGTTTGGTCATGTGAGATGATGTTTTCAGGAAGTGTTGTTGTAGCTGTAACGGTATGTGTAAAGTAAAGCACTGTTGTAAGAAGAAATCCATCTCCATCCTGTAGTCTCATTTTATAAAGAATGAATTATTAACCACCAATGACCCCTCATGTTACACAATGAATAACAGGTATGTTCAAGCTCACTGTCTGCACTTTTAGACTTTAAGAGCTTTGGTTTGTTGATTTTTTTCCCCCTCTGACAGACAGATCCAGAAATTGCAGTGGGAAGACCAAGGACTCACATATATTGCATGAAGTTTACTACTTCACCCACAAGTTAGTAGTTTGAACCATGAAAAAGTGTGGGGACATTGTTTATTACAAAGATGTTTTTTTTTTTCCAGTACGCATGTTAACCCATAAAGACCAAGTGCTACTTTTATGACAGTTTCCAAATTAATTTTTCTCTGTATTTAACCTTTCTTAAGTGATTCATCACCATTTATTATAATATTATTCTCTGTATTTAGATTTTTTTCCGTGACAGGTATTTTCATATATTTAATTCACTGATCAAGTAGCTGTATATAAAAGCTCAGATTAAAATTAAGGGTTGTTGTTATATCAGAAACAGAGAAAACTCAATAAAAAGTTACTTTTTCAGCAAAGATATCAATAACTGAACATAAACCAAGTGTATCCATCCACTGTCATTTGTACAACTCCCTTGGTTTTACTGGTGAATCAATGTTGTAGAAGATGACGGTGTTTTCACGTTCACTATGGAGACTCTGAACTTTCAAATAGATCATATCTGATGACCATGAAAAGATTACAAACTGTATTTTACACCAAGACTTCACATGTACTGATAGAATTAGTGGATCAACAGGTACCGTAAATTCCGGACTATAGACCACACCTGAATATAAGCCGCAGACCCTAATTTTAGAAAGAAAATCAATTTTGTACACGTATAAGCATCGCCGGTTTATAAGCCGCGGGTGTCCACCAGTGGCAATTTCTCATAGACTGCAAGAGAAGCCCGGCTTCCCCTATCATTACGAAAATTAAACGGTTAAATATGTTTGGTTGTGTTGACATTTCATTGACTAAACATGTTCATCTCACAGACGAGTTCGTTCAGAATCAGCTATATCAAAAATCATCAGACTCGATGTTGTTCACTTCTCGTACATTCCCGTTGCGCTGTTTCCTCATACAATCTATGGTCAATGCATTTCCCCGTTGAAGCCTGGCTTCTATGGGAGTCTATGGGACCGAGTGGAACCTTTTTTTTTCATTGCCTCAAAACTGTAAAGAGACAGCGAGTGCATACTGAGGCACCGCTGGTGGCTCACTTCCGGCACCACGGCACGGTGCCACGGCACCTCGGCTCCAGGTGTCGGTGGTGCCGCGGCACCGAGCCATGGTAACCGTGGCACCACGAGGTGCACCTCGAGCCGGTAATTGGATAAAGGTTTTCTTTGAGTTCAAATGAAATTATTCCCTGTATGTAAATGGGTATGATATGTGTGAGCTTGCTGTCATATCTATAGGTTGATTTGTTGTTAATATGATGATTAAACAACAAAAGACAAAAAACAAGGCAATAAAAGGATAGTAATAAAAGCACATTTTCTCTTTCTTTTTTTTTTTGTCGGTGGACTTATCGGGGTCTCCTTTGGATTCGTGCCGATACGGGATTGACTTGCTTTTGCGCCGGCTGTGGATTCACGGACTTAAAATGACTTGAAAGACACTTGAAAGTGAACAAATTTTTGTTTTTCGTTAGAGTAGGACTTTTAATTTATTTTTAAAATATAAAGATTAAAAACAAGTAATTACGTCTGTTGTAATATCACTTTCATTTAACATTACGCACGACGTGTGAATTAATTCTGAGATGCTTTAAATGCATGACGGTCTCTGGAGAGCTTCATTGGGTGTTTTCATTCAGAGTTTTGTATATTTGTGAAACAATATTAACATTTGAGGGTTTACTATTTTTCCTTAAAAGTTCCCCTTTTGTGTGTGTTAATATTATCTTTATAAAGGTTAGGTTGTTAATGTTATCCATTCCTGCATACCTGGTAACAATAGACAGATTCTTCCCTGGGGTGTGGCAGGCAATAAGGTAAAATCGTCGTATAAGCCGCGTCGGAGTATAAGCCGCAGTGTTTAAAGCGTGGGAAAAAAGTAGCGACTTATAGTCCGGAATTTACGGTATTAAACATTTTAGATCAGTAGATGATTTTGTTCAATGGTGGATGTTTGGGTCTTTATGGGTTAAGCATGAAATGCATGCATGCTGTGAATAAAGTTTCCATTCAACTGTGTCTGTGTATTTGTGTGATCACACAAATATGTGAGATGGGTGTATTCTTACAATGCACGGTGAGTTGTACTTCTCCTTTGACATCATTGTTGCTGTCCAGAGGGCGACACTGGTAGATGCCATTGTCTTTGCGTGACACTCTTGACAGGATCAACATGTCACCAATGCTCTCCAAATCTATATCAGGCTCCTGGGACAAACAATATACAGTAAAAAAATACACATATTGTAACCCGCATTTACCCCCCCCCCCCCCCCCAAAAAAAAAAAAACAAAAAAACAAAAAACTGCCCTTTCTGCAGCAGTATCACAGCAGAGAGTTCCTGGGAGGTCAAAACAGCGAAACCCTGCCATGGCCTGCATGTACCTGGGGCCTCATATACAAAGACTTGCATAGATTTCATACTGAAACCTGGTGTATGCTCAAATCCAGAAAACTCAGTACGCTCAAAAAATCCTCCCCCTCCACACCCACATTTAAAAATAGGACCAATGACCCCGTAGCTTACCGCCCAAATTAAAAGCTTTGGGAAATATATCCAGATGCCATTTATTATCACCCAGCTATGTGTATTTATTATATTACAGAAATAGCCCATGTTTTGGTCATATTCAAATCAGATCTGTAAAAAATTCAAATTGCAACTTGATATCATTGATACTTACTGATTTATTGTATCAATCCACTTCCTATCTGTTATAATGGGAAAATTTTTCAAAGTCGCACCAAATCCAGAATCAGATCCAGATCGAAATAATTTCAATACCTTGTGTTGACATCATCATAAGGAAGCTGTATACCAAGTTTGAAGTCAATCAGAACTGTAGTTTGGGAGAAAAAGACGACAGAATTTTTTTCCCCATAGGAGCCCATGTTAAATTTTCTGTTTGTTCCCAGATTGAGAAGAAGATCCTGATCAGCATGTGGACATTATGTTTTGGTCATCTCCTCATCAGGGCTGTACTGTAGAAATTTCAACTTGATATCATTTATATTTACTGAGTTATTGCATCAATCCACTTCCTATGTCTTATAATGGGGACATTTTTCAAAGTCACACCAAATCCAAAATCAGATCCGGATCCAAATAATTTCACTAACTTTTGTTGACATCATTATAAAGAAGCTGTGTACCAAGTTTGAAGTCAATTGGAATTGTAGTTTTGAAGAAGAAGACGTATGAAATTTTTGTAACGGACGACAGACAACGACGACGGACGCCGCATGATGACAATAGTTTATGGCCTGTTGGCCGGTAAGCTAATAAAAATGCCAATTAGTATAAACAGGGTCTGCAGGTGGGATTCCCTCTGAGATTCCTCTCTCTGCATGATCAGAGGAGGTGTCAAGGTGGATGTGAAGCAGAGGCCAAAACAGGTGGAAGGAGAGAAGAGAATGAACTCAGCCCGTTTGAGCAGAGAGTTGCTGCTACTGTGGATGACCCTGCTCTCACAGGGGTGGGGGTGGGGGTGACAAATCACCACCAAGTGGGGGGGGGCTTAATATCAAATACCACAGTAGCCCTGATTTTCTGATGCAACAAGATGTTCTAAGCACTCCTGTGTAATTTTTTTTTTTTAAGTTTTCATCCAAAATGCCCCCACTACCCCGAAAATTATTTTTTTAACTCTGAAAATCACAACTTTCACAGCCTCTCCACTCTTTTGTCCAGTGCAATGTATACATATGTTCATGATGGGCCATTTAATGATCTTGTAAGTGTCATATTGTATCGTAAGAGTACTTCATACTGATCAGAAAAGTCTGATGTCAAGGTCATGTTGTAGGTTAAAGGTCACCAAGAAGCATAGTTTTTTCAAAAATTCATACCATTCTGACATTTTATCAAATATGTCCTAAGTTCTCTTCCCTCTGGTTTCCTGGTGGGATCCCCTAAGGCTTTTGGCCCTTTCAAAGCCACATTAGAGATAAAATATTGTAACGTGTACATTCCATTTGAATTTGCCACCATTAGTGTGGCGGGAAACACTAGCACACATTTTGGCGGGAATCACTAACAATTCATTCATTCGTTCATTCATTTTCTGAACCTGCTTTATCCTCACTAGGTCGCTTGGAGCCTATCCCAGCTATCACTAAAACTACATTACTACCCATTGTCTTGGAGCTACAAGTATTGCAATGGGACATTCATTTAATTTATGAACCCGCTTTATCCTCACTCGGGTCACAGGGGTCGCTTGGAGCCTATCCCAGCCACTTATGGGCGAAGGCAGTGTTCACCCTGGACATTTCGCCACTTCATCGCAGGGCTGACATATAGAGACAACCAATCACTCTCACATTCACACCTATGGGCAATTTAGATTAACCCATTAACCTATCAGAGCATGTGTTTGGATGGTGGGAGGAAGCCGGAGTACCCGGAGAGAACCCAAACAGACACGGGGAGAACATGCAAACTCCACACAGAAAGGTCCTACCCTCATCGACTGGTGTTGGAATTGAACCCAGGACCTTCTGTCTGTAAGGCACCAATGCTATCCACTGCACCACTGTGCCACCCACAACAGGACATATACATGTAAATGTCAAAGTCATGCGAAACTAACATTTGTTATTTTTGACATGTCTATATGGATAATACATTGAGTAAATAGTTCTGTTTAATATGTCTTATTGAATGGAAGTTGTTTGTGGTCAATAGATGTGTTTATGAGGACAGAAGCTGAGCCCAACATTTGGAAGAACCCACATTAGATGGATGGATGGATGGATGGATGGATGGATGGATGGATGGATAGATGGATAGATAGATAGATAGATAGATAGATAGATAGATAGATAGATAGATAGATAGATAGATAGATAGATAGATAGATAGATAGATAGATAGATAGATAGATAGATGCATCTCACCCACTGCACCTCAAGATGGTGCAGTGGGTGAGATGCGTTCTTCAAAATACAGTAGAGTCCAGTTTCCTGAGCATTCTCACCCCAGCTACCTGCTGAACTGTGTCCAGTCCAGTCCCAATGATGGAGCTCGCTTTCTTAATGAGTTTGTTCAGTCTGTTTCTGTCAGAAATGCGAGCTCCCTCCCCCCAACACACCACACCAAAAAACAGGGCACCAGCCACCACAGTCTGGTAGAAGTTGCACAGAAGAGGCTTGGAGATCTTGAAAGACTTTAATCTCCATAGGAAATAAAGTCTACTGTACTTTGCCCTTCTTGTGCAGAGTGTCCATATGACAGGACCAGTCCAACTTGTTGTCCAGTTGGACTCCCAGGTACCTGTAACTGGAGACAGCTTCGACCTCTGTGTCATGGATGGTGACTGGCACCAGTTTGGACCTCTTCCTCCTAAAGTCCAAAACCATTTCCTTGGTTTTGGAAATGTTCAGTTGGAGGTGGTTGAGGTCACACCAGTCCACAAAATCCTTAACCAGGCCCCTGTACTCCCCCTCCTCCTCTCCTCTGATCAGGGCCGTGCAGAGAGCTATAAAGGGGCAGGGGCTCAAACTTCCAAAAGGGCACATGAAAACGAATAACCACCAATTACAAAGTCTCACATTTAGCAACAAGCAACATTATCAATCCACAGCAAGTGAAAGATTGACCAAATGGTCCAGATCAATGTCCTCAATACTGGGTGTGTCCTCCCTGAGCCCTAACACAGGCTGTGCACCTTCTGCGCACACTCTGGATTCACCTCCTGATCCTATCTTGGGGGATGTTGTCCCACTCTTCCTGAAGGGCCTGTATGAGCATCTGGCGGTTGCCAGGTGCTGGACGCCGAGCATACACGGATCTACCAAGAATATCCCACAGATGTTCAATGGGATTGAGATCTTTGACGTGCTGTGGATTAATAATGTTGCTTGTTGCTAAATGTGAACTTTATTGAACTACTCTTTGTCATATTTGACATTATCCTCTGGATACTCATCCACTGTTTTGTTGTTTGTTTTATTTTGTTTGTTAATTAAATGTTTTTTTAAGAACAAGAAAGAATTTGTTTTCATATTTAATAAAATGGTGTGAAATGGCATCACATAGAATATGTGCTAAGTTTCTTTTGATGTTCAGTTTCTATATAAGTGGAAATAAAGATGTAAAGTGCAAAAGTTTTTGTGTGTTAATACCCTGCAAAAATCTAAATCTTACCAGGTGTATTTTTCTCATTTCTAGTCAAAATATCTCATCACACTTAAAATAAGACAAAATCACCTGAAGAGTAACTTTTCAGTGAGATATAAGAACTTCGTTTTAGACAATAGATCTTGAAAATCTTATTTCAAGAAATCTTAGTAAGATCATTTTCACTTGTTCCATTGGCACTTTTTTTTTTTTTTTGCTTAATTCAAGATTTTTTTTGCTCAATTCACCAAAAAAATCTGCCAATGGAACAAGTGAAAATTATCTCTGTAAGATTTCTTGAAATAAGATTTTCTAGCTCTATTGTCTGAAAATAAGTTCTTTTATCTCCCTTACAAGTTACTCTGTAGGTGATTATGTCTTATTTTAAGTGTGATGAGCTATTTTGACAAGTAAATGAGAATAATACACTTGGTAAGATTTTGATTTTTGCAGTGTAAGTCCAAGACAAATTCTTAAAAACAGATGTTAAATTATGTATAAAAGCATGACAGTGAATGTTAATAACTAGAAATACCTTCATTTTACATCTGGTTTTACACCTACTTTTACAGGGAAACATTGAATATTTAGTTTCTTTTCATTATAGGACATATTTATGATGATATTTAGGTCCACAGTTAAGAAATAACCATGTAGAGGAAGTGTTAACCCAAGCCAAACCTTACATGATAATAATTGTGACGGCCCCGCACCTTTCGGGCACTAGGGGCACTGTCAGTTTTCTGTTGCAGATGGCGATGGCATAATTGATGACACCTGTGGCAGCCAAGGCCTGACTATTTAAGCAGCTCGCCCATGATGATCATTGGCTCTCTGGTTGGCTCTCTGTCTGGTCCGGCTCGGCTCTCACTCTCTCTGGTCTGGCCCGGTCAACTCGCTCTCGGTCTGCTCTGGTCTGGTCTCGGTGCTGCTGGCTGTCTGGTCTGGTCCTGCTCTGCCCTGCTCTGCTCTGCCCTGCTCTGCTCCTCCTGGCTGGCATTTCAGCAGCATTCTGTGTTTTTGTTATTATTAATTTACTTAATAAATCTTTGTTACTTTTTCACCACCTCCATCTCCATTCTGGTCACCACCTCAGAGCCGGGTTGTGAAAGTTGTGTGTGAAAGTTTATATTGTAGTATTTATAGCTGTATCATTTAATATTGACCAGGTTGAGGGGAATATTTGTGAAGGTTTGTGGTTATTTCAAATAAGATTCACTCAAGATGTTTGAGGCGAACACGGATATTATGATAATCGATCCAGCTGTTTCTGAAACAAAACCAGAAATGTCAAAGTGTTGGCACTGATGAAAGAGTTGGGGGATTTTACATAAGTTTTATGACTCTTGTACACCAAAAGGGCCAGATTTAGGTATTGGATGAGAGGAAGACTTTGATGTGTTTTCTTTTTATGCAATTTTATATCGGTTTAGCAGAATTTAATTACTTCAGCACATTTTAACCCATTAAGACCCAGTGGTACTTTTATGGCAGCTTCTAAATGATTTTTTTTTCTCTCTTTTTAAAGTTTCCTATGTGATTTATCACCATTTATTATAATAAAAACCTCTGTGTGTTGTATTTTTCAGTGTAAATCACTTCCTTTACCCTATATTTAATTTACTGATCATGTAGACGTTCATTAAAGCTCAGAGTAAACTTAAAGGTATTATGCAAAACCAGAGAAAACTGAAGAAAAAGTGACTGCTTCAGCAAGTGAGTATTATTACCATGTGTTACAATTTTGCGGCTAAAACTCAACAGTTTATGGAAATAAAACAGAAGCAAATATGTATGACTGCTTCAGCAGGACTCAGACTCAGGTGGGCACCCAGCTATTAGAGTGTGCTAGTCTGTGAGCTCATTCCATGACCTGATGATGATATTGAATTATTTACTCACTTATGATCGGTTTTTGGCCCCAAAACTATAGTTGTTGAAGAATAGGACCAGGACCAAAAGCGACCAGTGAATGTTTTGGGCAGATAGCGGTGTGGACTCTCATGTACCTTGAATCGCGGTGCTTCCATCCTCCTCGTTCATTCAGACCGCATGACGTGCATGTGTGTGTGTGTGTGCGCGCGCGTGTGTGTTGCAAGCAAGGTTGCGCAGGAGGAAGTGGTGGGGCGTGACAGAGATGAAAGGGCACCATGACCAGGTCCAGTGACAGCCAAATTAAACCACTCTTAACATTTATTATCATTGATCAAAATTTTAGTCACGAAAATTTTAGTCATGCAGTTTTTTGCGCAAAAAAAAAAAACGAGTAAAAAGGGCACTTGCAGGCAGAGGATCAAAGCGGCAGGGGCTCAAGCCCCCCCGGCCCCCTGCTTTGCACGTGCCAGCCTCTGATACAACCGACAACTGCTGAGTCATCAGAAAATTTCTGAAGAAAACAGCTGTCTGAGTTGTATTGGAAGTCAGATGTGAACAGTGTGAAGAGGAAGGGGGACAGAACAGTTCCTTGTGGCACTCCAGTGTTGCACAGTACCTTTCCTGAGACACAGTTCTGCAGTCGCACATACTGTCGTCTGCAGGTCAGGTAGTCCATGATCCAGGAGACCATCCATGACTCCACCTGCATCTCTCTCAGCTTCACACCAAGCAACCCCAGCTGGATTTTGTTGAAGGCACTTGAAAAGCCAAAAAACATGATCCTCACTGCTGCATCAGAGGTGTCCAGGTGTGCATGGGCCCTCTGTAACATGTGGATGAGAGTATCATCCACACCGATGTTAGGCTGGTATGCAAACTGTAGAGGATCCATGTACATCCTCACACTGGGACTTAGATGGGAGAGGACCAGGCTTTCAAGTGTCTTCATTATGTGTGAGGTGAGGGCAACAGGCCTGTAGTCATTAAAGTCCTCGGGATGTCTCTGACATTAACAGCTTAATTCCATGAAATATGCATTTTTGACCATTTGGGTGACCTTTAACCTATAATTTGACCTTGACACTACACCTTTTGTTGCGCAAAGCACTCTGAAGACATGATATGTCTCACAAAAAAAAAAACATTTAAGGGCCCAGCATGAGCATGTTGTTACATTGTACTTTATCAAAAGTGAAGAAGGTTTGAAAGTTGCCAAAAACCCCATGTTTTCAGGGTTGAAAAAGTAATTTTCGGGGTGGGGGGGTTTTGGATGACAATCAAAAAAATAAAAAATAAATTACACAGGAGCACTTAGAACATCTTGTTGCATCAGAAAATCAGGGCTAAAGTTGAATCTGAGAATTTTCCTGAAATAAGCCCCCCCCTCCACTCCAAGGTAAATATATATTTTGTATTTGTGTAACGCACACATTTGTTCATTGTATGGGTCATACAACAGTCTGTTCACAGCCAAACAAGATCAAGGTTCATGCGTAATCATGTCAGGAAATCAAAGAGGAAATCAAAGACTTTGACTCTTGTTTAATTACTCAGATTATTACTTTTAACAGACAATGAGGCAGGAGATGATGGTGAGGTACAGTCCTAGCAGGACAGTCTAAAACGCTGAATGTAAAACGATAAACATATCTATGAAAACAGTGATCAGTCATCACCAAATTATGCATGGACATCTATAATCATGTCCACTTTCACCTCTACAAAAATCAAAACCATCAGACTGGTGATGATTGATTGCACATTAAGCTATGTTAAGCTTTTTATATTAAGTGTTTTAGACTGTCCCTCCCAGCCTCATGTCACAGACCGGTGAGGCTTCCTCCAGCCTCCTGGTGTCAGCCGGTCATACAGTCCACCAACAGCCAACTGCTGATGCCTGTCCAACCGTCCGTGTCCTCACCTGTGCTCACCCGAGTCACAAGAGGACATGAGAGCAATCAACGGCATCAATGAGCGCCTAGACCAGTCGGTCTAGGCTATAAATGTTCTCCCAGACTACACTACACTACACTACATTAAATGCATTTATCAACCCGTGAATTTTGTGTCCTTGTCTCTTTATATGGTTGTTGCCAGGCATTAATGGGTCCAGGGTTCATCTGGTTCTGGTGGGGGATGTGCTGCTCTGGCAGTAGGATGGCATGCCAGTGTGTTAACTGTTCATCAGTGTATCTCTGATATGCACATCACTCTGAGGAATGACCTTTTTGACATTAACAGTTCCTCAGTATCACCTCTAAGTGTTGCCAAAGGTTCAAAAGCACTAGAACCATGCATACGCCAGCCATGGAGTTGGCGTGCAGCAATGCACATTTCTACGGTCATTCCACTCTGTACATCTGCATGTGAGCATGGAAAAGACCATACGCCACGTTTTTGGGCATGCTCAAGCTTTGTACATGAGGCCCCAGATCTTAATCCCATAGAACACCTGTGGGATCAACTTAGTGTACAGATTCAGAACCTCATTCTTTCAACAGAGGTCTACTGATCCAAGAGGAGTGGCAGGCCCTTCCACTAGCCATTTTGTTTGGACTGTACATTGTCACTGCTTGCAGCAATTGTCATTTGATGTTTGTTTCCATGTGCTTTTATTTTAAAATTGTTGATCTGTACAAATTCTATATAATTTCATAGCTTCAGAATAAAATCATTTTTATAAATGCCACTTGGACGTTTTCATTGACTGTCAGTACACAACACTTTTTTTCAGAAATATAATGGTAAAAACTTAAGAGTCTCTAAATGTAAAGTGTCATGAGACAACTTTTGTTATCATGTAATATTATATAAGTATATATAAGTATGACTGGCAGTGACGGACACTGACTTATGCAAAGAAGCTGATCTGACACTGGATTGATAGTAGCTTGTTTTTACTGTGTAATTTACCCCTACAGAATACAACTGTGTTACATGCCTTTCGAGAAAGTCTTACAATCTAGGAAAAATTAATCCCTACACCGGAACCACTGGGTATACTAGTAAGTGTAAACATATGTGAAAACTGGCACAAAGTCAGTGTAAGCTTTGTCATAATAATTTACCATGGGTGATTTTTATTTATTTTTAGGTGATAGAAATGTGATGACATATGTTCCCATACCAATCAGAATAAATCAGTTTTATTCTGCAGCGCTGCATGTCCACACTATAGTCTTGTGTCATGAAACTTGAGTGTTGCCACCACTCACGATCAGATTAATACTGAACTTTGCATTTACAATGACCATACGCCAAATTTTCTACCGGAGATTTGTTTGATAAATGTACAAACAAATGCATTTTTAAAGATTTCCCAAGAGGAGACTGTTTTTCATTTTTCTTTAAAAGTTTGGTGGGCACAGTAAGGTAATCTAATTTAGAGATCCTCAACAGTGAATCTTTATGGCGACATTTTACACTTTTCTGGGAGTAATGCTATAATCCACTGGACATTGTCAGAAACCAATCAGACATTCATAGAGATTTAGGTTTTTAATAATTATCTAGTCCTACCATATAGCCCTGTCCAAGTGGCCCCCAGCCTCAGAGGCCTTTATAGATGTGCAGGGTCAGCGCTGAAGGGGCCTTAGACCTTAGACATGAGGCCCTGTCAGCTCAGCATTTCAAAAACATTCTTAACATGTCAACTTCATGTCATCCATCCTCTCTGGAAGACTTTCAGGGTGAGAAAAGGCTGCCAATTCTTACTTGTTCTCTGTTGAAAATGAAGGATGGTGGGGGGTTGCCGTCACCCTGGCAACGAAGCTTCACAGTATCCCCCTCTTTGACCAAGCCCTGGGGTGACTCCTTCCACAGCTCCACCATGGTGGTGGGGTCTGGACACATGCAAACACACAACCAAATCAAATATTTGAAGTTTATTCAGCATCAGAAAGTTACTTTGAGGATTTCCATCTGCTGTGGCATTGTGTGGTCTCTGCTGTCACACCATCTATCTTAAAATGTCCCTTAAGCCTTGTCTATTGTTAGCGACATACAGTATATGTTGTAGTTCTGACTAAATGCCATTACTAAGGTGTTTAAGGGTGTATTCAGACCTACTTTGTTTGGTACTTTTAAAACAGACCAGAGTACAGACTTTTTTTTTTTTTTTTTTTTTTTAACATGTGAATACAAACATGCAAACTTTGATTCAAATTTGTAAATTCCATTTGTAAATCAATAAGCCAAGGCTTCTTTTTAACATTTCAGTGTTTACCTTAGTCTAATAGTATCTAGTAGAACTGCAGGAAGGAGGCAAGGAAGACTTTTCAACATAGAAAACACAGTCAATATGCCTTTGGTTTGAGTTGTTGAGGTTTGTTTTAGTTAGTCGATTCAAGAAGCTACAGTGAAATGTTATCAATTAACAACATCAACATTTGGCAGGTTAAGAGTGTACTGTTTTCAAATAAAATATATTTTGCTTCCTGACTCACATAATTCTTTCCTATAAAATTATGTTTATCCTAGGCCAGAAAAATATTTCAAACATGGATATATTCAGCCTCTATATGTCATGTGCTTAAAATTAACATCTTTACCGCAACCCTGTGTTACTTAATATGTGCAAATATGTGCAGACATTCTGCTATTCCACTTCAGGTGTTTCTTGCAGAATTTTCTGCATTCCTCTTGGGCTATAACACATTTTCATGTTTCACAAAGCTGCCTCATTCTTAGCCCCAATTGATAACCTCAGTTTGCTACACAGACCGCTTTGGTGCAGGTTTTTAATTTAACCTCATTAGTAGTTAAACAGCTGATTAATCAAATTAATAATAAACAGTCAAAACTGGTACAGGATTGTGACAAAGGTATAAACCACAGGTGTCACACAGGTGTTCAGGGGCCACATACAGCCCAATGTGATCTCAAGTGGGCTGGACCAATAAAATTATTAACCTATAAAAAATAATAATCCAAATTTTTCATTTTGTTTTAGTATGAAAGTTAAATTACATTAGGAAAACGTGAAAAACCTGAACAACCATGTACACCCTGAAACATCTTATCTATATCTATATCTCAGCATATTATTAACACAGTTTACAGGTCACAGTGTATCTACAAATGCAGAGTTATATTACATTACATAATATAATATTGAAAAATTGTATATTGTTAAACTTGCACATATTCTCAAGACATTTCATGTTGTTCATATTTGTTCAGGTTATTCACATTTTATTGTGACAGGACAGTTTGTAAATGTCCTGTAAAACAATCTCATAATGTGAATTTACTTTTTTCACATTAAACCAAGGAGAAGTTTTGGAGTTCTTATTATGTTATTATTTTACTTGATATCACATTGAGCTGTCTGTGGCCCCTGGACACTCTTGACTGTTGATACTGTGAGTGTAATTTTTGTACTTTGCAAATTCATCCTGCAGGCTTTATATGTGACCTCCCCCTGTTCTAGAGTATAAAAAGGTGTGGCTGGTAAAGGGTGTTTTTCCTGGAGGTACTGTCCTCATTATGTGTAATGTGTAGTGCACCTTCAGCTGATTCAAACAACATATTTTATGATTTCAAGTAATATGACAAAAAACTTTTAAGTGAAAAGTATCACATCAATACAGAATGGTGACTGACTTTAACTTTATCAAGACATAAGTGTTTGATAACAAGCAAGCTAAACAGTAAGTGAAACAGTTTGCAGATTTACTAATTATCTGGTCAACTGTACCTTACAGTTGAGACAGACAGAAATATTTGTTGAAAGTTTAAAACAAATGAGTTTAATGAACCTTTAGAAACCTTTGGCATCTTACAACAAAGTTTAAAATCCTTCAACTGTTGTTTTTTATTTACAGGTGTAAATATAACACATTGTTATGATAAAACAAACAATAATGTATAGTAAGTTGAAGGGGAGATATTTGACATTATGAGAGTAGTAGGAAAAAACACTCACAATGAACAGTGATGTTAATACTGTTGGACTCAACTCTCCTAATGGCTCCAGGGACTAAGAAGCTGACTTCACAGAAGAAGTGTGCATCCTTGTCCTCTTTAACCACCTTGTACTCCAGTGTACTGTGCACTGAGTAGAAGCCACTGGATTCCCGAGTCACCAGGATCAATGGATTCACATCTGGAACATGGACATGACAGTTACACTTAAGGAACAACAGAGAAATACTACATTGTTAGGCTGAACTGAAAGTCAGGTCAGATGTCAGGTGCCTACATCTAGGTGCAGATATGAGTTCCATGCTGTTCCGGTACCAGGTGATGTTGGGTTTGGGGAAGCCATTCCGAACCTCACATGATGCCACCTGGATAGACAGTGATGTAGATAAGAATTGCGGCAATATACCCCCCCCCCACACACACACACACACACACACACACACAAAACAGATACACCCTACATACTGCATACTAGAGTTAAAACAATCACATAATGGACTCAAATCAATTTTTTAAATTATTCAATCGCAATTTTCCTTAATTAAAGCTTTGTTTCCTTAATTTTGGTGCTGCTAAACATCGGTTCCAGTGTTGTGTTTATTGTAATGTACACAACACCAGGATCAACACAAAGTTGCATGTTAGTTCCATCTTAAGTTGTTAGAGAGTTAGTAAGGTGGATACAAATGTGTTGGAGACTGAAGTGCACATTGTTTGTCGTTGTCATTTGACTTGTTTGTTGTTGTTTGTATCTACAGATATTTTAATATATACTTTTATACTGTTATTTCTATTTCTTGTTTGTTATAACTTGCAAAAATATCAACAAATAAACCTTGATAAAAAAAATGTGACTATTTTTTATAAGTTGTATTTTAGTCACATCTTAAGTTATACTAATACTGTTGTTGTTGTTATTTCTACATAGATTTTTTTGTATATCCTTTTATTTTATTTTATTTTACTTTTTGTGGTTGTTGTTTCAGCTGGTTCTGGAAAAAAAGACAAGTTGTTCATCATTTTTAGACATGTCTGTTTCACATTTTTACCCTTTTTTTCACTTATTCAAATAATTGTTTAATGGAATGAAAGAAAAGTATCGATAGATTAATCAAAATATAATAACAATAATATAACAAAAATAATCAATAGTTGCAGCTCCACTGCATACATATAATGTATAATACATGCTACTTCCTATGTTAGAATACATTAATGTGAACATTAATACAGTGTAATAAGATCATGACAATTTTTCTGAAATAATTTCATATAATTACATAAACACATTATACTATAAATGTTTCTTTTGTGTTTTGTATGTATTTCCTCTATGTTGTCAGATAAAACAATTTGGTCGATTGGGTTGTTTTAAGCTTAAGTATGGATTAGTTTTTTACCATTGCTGGACAAAAACTCAAAAAACATTCATAATTACCTTTTGACATTCAAGTAATCTAAAAGGAAGCAAGGCTGCCTGTTGTTCCTCAGCTGTGTATCCAGATTTAACGTAGGCAGATTGCCCAAATGCCAACACAATTAGATGATCGTAAATAAAACATACCACTCAGTTAAACAAAAAAAGTAGATGACGACCCCACCACCACCAGGACATTTCCCACCCTTACCCACTCAAGAGGTGGGCCTACCTTAGAAAGAAATTCGCTAGTTACTGAGATTCCAGTAAGAACCCCCTCAATCACCGGAGCATCTGGGGTAGCTGGAACCGAGATCAGTGCCATCATTTACACATTAAGCAACTGCATCATTGAAACAAAGATCAACTTTAAAAGACATGCATCCCTTTAAAGACTGAGCCACATTGTTTTGACTGACACAGCATTCACTTACCAAACACTCTAAGGTGGGTTTTTCCCTCTGCACTCCCAGCAGCCAGCCCGTTCACCTGGCAGAAAAACTCCCTCTCGTCAGACAGCTGAACATTCTGAATGGTGAGTTGACTTCCCTGCTGATCAGACATCATCTGGATCCGGCCGCTATAGTCTGTGTTGACATCTGCCATGTCCTGCTCTCCATCACCATAAAAGATCCGCGTCCGTGAGCTGTTACCGGTAGACCTCTGCAGGACACATATATCACACGTATTGTATCAGGTTGTTGGTCACTGAAGCTCACACTTATGAAAAAGATTCCTCACCAAGCACAGTGAGAGAGGGGGGCTGTTTATTATAGGTTAGTGTAAAATGTTAGTTGTATTGATGAACAGAAAGCCAGACCATTGCATAAAGCGTTCTCCCAAAGATTTTCAATGGGATTGCTATTAGAGTTTCACACAAACCATGATTGTGTATTTATTTCTTTTATTCAGGTACGAAATACGAAGTAACCATTAACCTTCAAAGATCCACAAAGCCACTGGCAACCAAAATCATCTACTGATGTAAAATGTTTAATAACTGTTGATCCACTTATTCTCTCAATATATTTAAATAATTGGTGTAAAATGGAGTTTGTCATCTTTTCATGGTCATCAGATATGACCCATTTGGATGTTCAGAGGCTCTGTAGTGAACGTGGAAAAACTGTCATTTTCTACAACATTGATTCACCAGTAAAACTCATGGAATCTGACAAATGACACTGGATGGGAACACTTATTTTTATGTTCAGTTATTGATATTTTTGCTGAAACCGTCACTGTTTTGTCAGTTTTTTCTGTTTCTGATTTAATAATATATGAATAAAATAGAAGAAAATACCTTTCACTGCAAAAAAATATATAAAATATAGAGGATATTATTATAATAAATGTCGATAAATTGCATAAGAAAGGTTAAATAAAGAGAAGAAAATATTTTTGGAACTGCAACAAAAGTAGCACTGGGTCTTTATGGGCAATTTTTTCCTTTTTCCATATCCTACATATCTTCTTTTTGCACTTAATCAAATAAAAAAAAACACACAAAACTATGCTATTTTTCAAGGGGTGGATACATTTTGCATACAACTCTACATTCATAGGTAAATTGTGAATTTTCCACTGGGATGAATCAAGTATCTAATCTAATCTAATCTAATCTAATCTAATCTAATGCTCAGTGTCATTAGATCACATCATGTGGCTATTTCTCTTAACCCTCAAAGACCCACATCTCCCAAATTATTATTATTATTGTTATTATTATTATTATTACTATCTTGTCTTTGCCAAGTGATTTATCATCATTTACAATAATATTATCCTCTGCATTTTCAGTGAAAATCAAGTATTTTCTTGTGTAATTTACTGATCGTGTAAATGTTCAGGAAATTCAAAGGTTTGAACTACAGTGGTGTGCAAAAATATTAGAACACTTGTCAAATCTTAAGAAACTGGTGGTTTATTTTTTTCCCAGAGCCTGAAGTTCAATTTTTTGCCATTGCAAAAGGTAAAAGCAAAGGTACTGAGAGTATTTCACCTACAAATTTATCAGTCCAGTCCTTTTTTTACATTTTACTCTACATTTAGTGTTGCCCCCCTTGGCAACAATCTAAGGAAACTCTAAGGAAACTCTCTGGAATGAGCTTCTGAGAGCGTGGAATGACATTGGGGTTGAAACTCTCAGAAAATACATCGACACAATGCCAGAAAGATGTGCTGCTGTGATTGTTGTCAAGGGGGGCTGAACTAAATATTAGAGTAAAATGTTAAAAATGGACTGGACTGATAAATTTGTAGGTAAAATATTCTCAGTACCTTTGCCTTTACCTTTTGCAATGGCAAAAAAGTGAAATTCAGGCTCTGGGAACTAATAAACCATCAGTTTCTTAAGATTTGACAAGTGTTCTAATATTTTTGCACACCACTGTAGGGATGTAACAATATGAAAATTTCATATCACGGTTATTGTGACCAAAATTATCATGGTTATCATTATCATCACGGTATTGTTGAAATGTGCTCAAAATGTTCAAAAAGTACTTATACACACACTGAAACAATTTAACCAAGTTTTAATTTGAAAAAACAAACAAAAAAAAACAAATAAAATAACATGCACAATTTACTTTCTGACGGCAGAAACATTAAAATATCAACATGTAAACATCAAACACACAAATGTGCATTACAGATTGCACATTATGGCCATAAAAGGTAACTGCACTTTGTGCAAATTGTAGATAAGAACCAAGAAAACTTTTCTTTACATTCAGCGCTCAAGACTAGTCTTACAGTTTTAAGAACTGGTACAGAAAGAACACTTTCATGTACCTTATCTAGAAATCAAATGTGCATATATAAAAGCAACACTACCATTTTAAACAAAGTAATGTGGCAGAAACATTATCCACAATAAACCTTTTAGTGGGGGGAAAAAATCTCCCTTCTGCCATGTTTTCAGTGGCCAAACATTGCAAACTGCGCATGTGCGCTCAAAGTGCTGCTGCCTCTCCAGGTGAAGAGCAGTATCACCATGAGTTTTTCACAGTGCGGTAATTGCGGTAACATGTTTTTAACGATAATTAGAATTTGAAACGGTAATACTAACCGTCGGGAATTTTAGTTTATCATTATACCGGTAATTGTTACATTCCTACTCAGAACACAGAAAACTTTAGAAAAAGTGACTGTTTCTACAAAATATATTGATAACATAAAAACACATCTTTCCATCCACTGTCATTTATCAAACTCCACGGGTTTTACTGATGAAATAATGTTGTAATGAAATGTGGTGTGATGGAATAATGACAGTGTTTCCTAACTCAAACCCAAATCCAAAGATGACAAATTATATTTAACACCAATTATTTACACCAATTAGATCCACTGATCTTATTCAGTAAGATCAGTGGATCAACTGGTATTAAACATTTTAGTTCACTAGATGTTTTTGATTGGGGGTGGATGTATAGGTCTTTATGGGTTATGAATGTTAAAATATTCTTTTTCAGCCCTGTTCTAGGGTCTGACAGTACTCACCACAAACCACTGGATAAAGCTGGGCTTCTGGTTAGTATCAGTGAAGCTGTACCGACACGGAATCTGAGCCGAGTCACCCAGGTACACCTCCACGCTATCATGCATAGTCAGCTCCACCTTAGCCCATGCTACAACACAAATAGAAACACAGGCATATTCAACAACACTGCAGGCTTTCTACATATGCTTGAACACAGTTCAATCTAATTGTCATTGTGACCCTGAGCTATTGTAGACAGAAACACTAGTTCCCTTGGCATCCTCAGAGGAATGCATGGGAGGGCAAAGCAGTTTGACAGTGAGTTGCTGATTTATAGAGCCAAAGCCTTTTTGCAGCCATGTTCACTTGGCTGCTGTTCTACAGGGTCACACAGTTATGAAGAAAAAAAAGATAAGAACAAGAAAAGCACTCAGAGAGCACAGACCTCTGCCAAGACAGATCTGCCCCCCCACCCTCGATCACCACCAAAATTTAATCATCTGTGCCTTGTGCCAGTATCAACATTTCCTGAAAATTTCATGAAAATCCATCCATAACTTTTTGAGTTATCTTGCTAACAAACAACTAAACAACAAACAAACACGCAAACACACAGAGCAAAGTGATCACAAAAAAATCTAAACATTCAATCAAGACAAGTAAGCAATGAATTAAGTACAGATCAGTCTATCTTCACAATGTCTTCTGTTTCCTTTCTTCTGTTTCTCATCTTCTCAAAGATGATTTTTTTTCAAAATTGTAAATTTTGGGGGGGGGGGGGGGGGGGGGGCAGAACTGTCTTGGCAGAGGTCTGCGGTCTCCAAGTGCTTTTCTTGTTTGCTCCTGTTGTGACTTAACGTTGTATGGACTGAAAAACAAACACACGACACATGATCTGTGGACCCTTATACGCAAAACATGGTATGCATAGACTTAACAGAACAGAAGCAAACATTAGGTTCGCCACCTATGCTCTAAAATCTCCTTTAATGTAAACAGCAAAATGCAAAAGAAGTAAGGGACAAAATGTTGTATCCACGTACTCTGTAGATTCAGAAATTAAACATTATTTAAAACATAAAGAAGTCTTATTTTATTACTTAAAACAAAGGCCTACATCATACTGGAAATTTAGATCATTTATAGGTTATTCCTGTACTATTTTACAGGTGTGACCTACTTGAGATCAAACCAGCCTAAAACTAGTTTGACACCATTGACTGTTAATCAGAATCAGTCATCTATTTGAATCATATCATGAATCATCATGAATCATGAATCAGATCAGAGTCATCTATTTGGTGAATACCAAATATGTAAGTGTAATTCTTTGCTGGTAGATTTTGTCTCTAGTATATACAAGACATAACAAAAAGCGTAAAAAATAAAATAAAATAAAATAAAAAGAAGAAAAGTAAAATAAGAAAAAAATTTTGCACGCTGAAAATTGATCCCACGGGTCAGATTGGAACCTTTGGAGGGCTGGTTTTGGCCCGTGGGTCTTATCTTTGACATTCTTGTTCCAGACTCCAGACCATTATATGCTGCTTTACATGTCTCAATGAGGCTCAAGAGACAAAAAAGCATTTTCTCTTCTTCAGACCACAAATAGAGACAGACTCAGTCCGTAACCAAATGTTCCAAAAAGCATACATAATGAAAACTGACTTAGAGACTGCATCTGCATTCAAGTGCAGGATTTCCCCCATTTGATTTAAGTTTATGGCTGCAGTTGATCTGCAGCTCTACTGCTGATAACAGAATAAATCACATCTGACATAATAAGCCAGCCATTCTTATTCAGCCTAATCCTTCATGTCTGCTCAGCCATGAAATGAGACCAAGAGCCTCTAAGATTTAAAACACGCCCTTCAATACATGTTTCAAGAAAGATATTTAAAATTAACAAATTAAAAACTCACCCTTACTCTTTTTTCTTGCTCAAGTTTTCTTTGTTTGATATATTGATTCTAAACATGTTTCTCCAGTCATTCATTCATTCACTTTCCAAGCTGCTTGTTCCTTGTGAGAGTCACGAATGTTGTCAGCAGCTCAACATAGACTTATACAGATAGTGGGAGGAAACTGGTAGGTTCTCGAGTCATATTTTCATTTTCTGGTTGCCATTTGGAGTCTGGTTACTGCCTGTCTATACAATTCTACAACAGAAGTCATAGATAATGGATAACCCTCTAAAAATCCTTATTCACCACTGGCCGTTTGCTTAATACTCTGTATACATCTCATCACTCAGTTCCTGAATGTAGTCTTTCCCTAGATCAGGGATTAAAGCAAAAATTTTTCATCTGACTGAAAATTTTCTTCTGGTCAAAATCATTGGCCACTATTAAAAATGATGCAATACAATACTACTATAGCGTAAAAGTTTACATAGTCAAATTTGGCAATACTGTAAAACACACTGAATGGGAGACTATACAGGTGTAGAAAATTAGTAACATGAATAGAAAAAATGTCATGAATGGTATTGGTGGGGGGTCTGGGGGTCCTCCCCCAGAAAATTTTTAAAGCTTCAGGTCAATTTTGGTGTTCTCTGGTTAATTTTAAAGGGTATGAAAACCTTTGAAGCAAGTGACAATAATAACTAGAAGAAAACCGTACTGCAAAAAATGAGTGAAAAACTTTTTATTTAACAATTTAGAAACTCCTAAAACATAACTCCAACTCCAACAGCACATGAATTTTGGGGAAAATGTCTGTGTAAATGTAACCCTAACTGACTAATCTTTTATTTTTTTCTGCTTTTTGGCACTGAAACCAAAAGTTTCAAGCTTGGTCATTCCGGATGTACGCTTCTGTTTTTTTCCAGTAGTTCCCACCTCAGCACCTTCCTCTACAAACGTGTCCATGATGGGGTTGGACAAAATAATGGAAACACCTTAAAAAATCAACAAAATATAATTTAATATGGTGTAGGTCCACCTTTTGTGGCAATTACAGCCTCAATTCTCCGAGGTATTGATTCATACAACTTGTGAATTGTTTCCAAAGGAATTTTAAGCCATTCTTCAGTTAGAATACCCTCCAACTCTTTTAGAGACGATGGCGGTAGAAATCGACGTCTTACTTGAATCTCTAAAACTGACCATAAATGCTCAATAATGTTGAGGTCTGGGGACTGTGCCGGCCATACGAGATGCTCAACTTCATTAGAATGTTCCTCATGCAATTCTTTAACAATTCTAGCTGTATGGATTGGGGCATTATCATCTTGAGGTGAAGGTGTTTTGGATTTTGTCCAACCCCTGTATATGCTAGCCAAAATAATCTGTACGTTGTCAAACCTGCGTCCACAACCCCCTCCCACCAATATCATGTTCTCTTTTGATTGGAAGAAATTACATCAACTAAAATTACATCAACTGAAACAGAAATTATATTCCGTTCCAGATACTCTTTGAGGGTATTTAAAATACAGTGGCTTTGCAGATACCAAGGGTGTAACTCATTCATTCAGTTTTATCTTCGTACTGTACCACACAGATAGAAATAAGATGCTAAACGGGTCAAAATAAAGCACTTATGCAGTTGGGCGCGTAACCACGTAAGGCCGCGGCATGCACAGCCGCACGCACGGGAAGGGCACATACACACAAACACAAACACACACACTAGTCATATACCGGCAAGAGGAGATAAGCTATGAACCCAAACATGAAGGTACATGTAGATCAGTTCTGTCTTCTTCCCTTTTCACTGTGGTTCTTTCATAATGAAAGCTACTTGTTAGCACTAAACTAAAGTTAGCATCTGGAGGCTGAACTACAGGAAAGCTGAACTTGTCCATGTGTTTCTGAGGCACAGAATGAGCAGTGTTTCCTTCCAAAGAGAAATAGTCATCAATCTGTCCTCCCGACATAAAAATAAAGAAGTCATCTTATTATCATCACTGTTAAACCTATCAGCCCCCTGTGTGTGGCGTGTCTGTGTTAAACACCTGCAGATTCAGGACAGGATCGCGGTGCCGACTGGACTCCGCGAAACACGTGGGGAAGTTACTTCAATATGACTTTTTTCCCCCCTCAATTTTTCCATTTGACGGAAAGCCGTCGTGGTGACGGAGAACTTTAATCCCTGCCCTAGATACAGAAAAAGTCGTGTAGAGTGGGGCTACCTATTTGGTGCTTTAGTAAAATGCAACTTTGGGCCTAACTGTATTTCTTTTAATTAAATTATTATATAGATGCCCTGAGGCATCAATTTGCATCAACTTGAAACGATCCCAGCCCTTCAAACTGCATTGGGGTACCTGTCAAGGCTGCCCCTTAAGCCCACTACTTTTTGATCTGGCCATAGAACCTCAGGCAATTGCCTTGCAAAAAGCTACAGGAGGATTCCAGGGATGCTAAGAAATGGGACTGAGCATAAAGTGGTACTATATGCTAGAGCCCGACCAACATGGGATTTTTGGGGCCGATACCGATACTGATATTGGGGGCAAAAAAAAGCCGATATCCGATATATCAGCCGATATCCGATATATCAGCCGATATCCGATATGTCGGCTGATAACTGATATATTGTCCGTTATATGCACCGATATAGGGATGCACCGATTCCAATACAAGTATCGGGTATTGGCTCTAATACTCAGTGTGTGTACTCGTATTTGTACTCATAAAAGTAATCCAATACAAATGCATTGATATCACTTACGGCCGTGTGACATTCACAGTTCAGTGCAGCAGGTACGCGGCAGTGGAATAATGTGCGGGGAGTGTGAAGAGTGTGGAGATTTTTCAAAATAAATGCCGGTGATAAAAGTAACACTGACTGCAAGTAACGTTAAAGACACAGACAGATACGGACGGAGCGTTCTGTCCATCCCCTGTGTACATTCCATCCGTTTTCCAGGTGCTGGCGGATGCGTACCCAGACAGAGATGGGTACGGAGTGGTGCAGACCATACCACCAGCTTCACCTTTAAACCTTACCAGCGAAAACGCTGCAATATTAGTATCACATTAGTGTTGCCTCTGTCGTCTCCATGTTTGTTGTTACTGACTTTCTTCTTCTTCTTCTCAAAAAACTTTACTCTTCTTTGTGGTATTTGTCCAGTATGGTTAATTAAGAGCAGCGCCCCCTGGTGGATTAATTGAGAAACGCTCATTCCAACACATTAAATATTAGTGGTAGCACCTTGTTCTGGTCAGACTAATGACAACGACAATAAAGCACATTTACAAAAGGAACTAAGAACTGGAACGGGATTATTAAGTACTCGTATTGGTACTCGGTATCGGCAAGTACTAAAATGTAAGTACTCGTACTCGGTCTGGAAAAAAGTGGTATCGGTGCATCCCTATTGATATACACAGGATATATACTGTACATGAACATAAATTCTTATAATACACAAAATACGATTCAACACAAAGAAGCAGAAGACTACTAAATTAAAATATGGAAATTTAAGTCTGCACTCTGCACATGCTCAGTTTAGTCCTTAGGCCACATGGGAAGTTGTAATGCTGTGAGGCAGACACGTCAAAATTTGTGAGGGAAAACATAATTTTGTGGTAAGTCATATTTTTTGCTCTAATTATTTTTGTGACTGCATAGCTTGCTTTGTAGTTGGACTCATTAAAGGTAGGTGTCCCTTACATTTTAAAGAATGATTTACCAAACAATTTTTATGTCACTACTATAAAATATAAACTTAGATCTTTTTCAAAAGTCTGCTCTCCCCAGCATAAAAACTACCACATCTACAACCTGTGGTTCC
Organism: Sphaeramia orbicularis; assembly: GCF_902148855.1. Lineage (NCBI taxonomy): Eukaryota > Metazoa > Chordata > Actinopteri > Kurtiformes > Apogonidae > Sphaeramia > Sphaeramia orbicularis. The sequence continues at coordinate 7,093,955 of NC_043970.1, read as the reverse complement.
CCACAGGTCACATACCAGTCTAATATCAGACTATTATACAGTGTTTGAAAGTTGTGCAAATTATCTTTGTGAGATAAACACTTGATCCACCTGTTCACAATTATCTAATATAAGATTATTATATCCTGTGTAGATCAATGTTCATATTTCATATATCGACCAATATATCGGTCATTGGCCAATATCAGATATCAGCCTGGATATCAGCTTTTTTTAGCCCCCAATATCCGCATTGGCCCCAAAAATCCCATATCAGTCGGGCTCTAATTTAAATGTTTCACTGACTGACAATGCTCGGGACACTATTTTCAAATTAATTAATACAACATAATTTTATGCCAGTCACTGTCTTTTGCAGTTTAAGGTTGTTCACATAGCACACTGGTCCAAGGTCAGACTGTGATATATTTATCGAGATGTGAACCCCCGCAGCGACAAATGCTTATCAGGTGATGGCTCCCTTATTCACATGTTTTGGTCATGCCCTGCTCTTCAAAGATACTGGAAAGATGTGTTTCAAACTTAGCGGGCTCTCTTATAGATTGTCATTGGGTGAGGAAATAAAGAGTACAAACAAATTTGTTTGCATTTATCTGTCTTTTATATTTCTATCTCTGCACAGAAAATATAACATATACAGTATGCACAAATAATAACAACAGATGATGTCGGGCCCGGTTCAGGGAGAGGTGGGGGGTGGGATGGTATAACATCATACGCCCGTACAAAGTGAAAGTGAAAGTGAAACTTAAGACGCTTTACTAATTCCTCTATGTCTCCCACTGTTGTGCACCTCATTTTCCTTTCACCTACCTTTGGAAACTTTTATTTGAAGGCGCAGGATGTTTGTTGCCTCCCCCAAACCAGGCCCGCTGGTGTGTTTCTGCCTCTGTGCCATGTTGGCTACATTCTAAACCAAAATAATGCAGCGTACGTGTGACAACATCACGCATGCTCAATGAAGGCGGAATCGATAAGCAGAATTGTTAAGCAGGCAGGCAAATAATTCCAAGGAATTGAGCTACTGAGCTACTGTCCAGTAACTGTACTAGAGCCCGACCGATTAATCGGCCCAATTGTAGCGTATCACCAATTAATAACCCCTTTAGCCTGGTCGGCCCGCCTGTGGGCCGAACAATTCTATTAATATTCATCTACAATAAAAATATAATAAATAAGGACAATGGATGTTTTTTTCAACTTCTGCTCAAAGTTTAGACCCTAATGTTAATAAAAAGTACATCAAAAGTGTATTTTAGTGCAAACTTTAATGTTCAAACATGATTTTTAATCTTTGTGGGGTGAAATACACACTATTAAAAATCTCCGACATGAACAATTAATTTATGCATATCATCGTCAATCCAGCCGTGATGCAGCCATGTTTGTAGTCCTTTTAAAGAGGAGATCTTACTGAATCGATTGACACCAAGCATTCAATGAACTACAATAGCCATGAGGGGTGAAACCCCTGCGTAAAATGCCTCAGGCAAGCGACCTGCGAGGACCTTTTATGCAGGGCGCACAGAGTTACAGGTAGCCGTGTATGGAGTGGATGTATTGTTTGAGATTTGTTTGTTTTAGCAATATTTAGTCAGTTTGTTTTTAGTTTTAGGTAGTTTTATTGAGTTTTAGTGAGTGGCAGTGTATTTTATTGAACGTCATTGAGTGTTAGGTAGGTTTTGTTTTCTTGTAAACAAGAATTGTTTGATCAAGATTAGCGTGTGGACCTGTTGTGAAAACAATGGCGAAGAAGGCGTACCAGACAGACAAAGACATGGCAGCTCTATTAGCAGAAATTCAGAGACGGTCAGATGTGGAACTCTCTGACTCATCTGACCCCGACAGCAGCGGGGGTGCCGGGTCAGTGGAGGAGGCATTATTTCAAATGGACATCGACGCAGTATATGAGTAACTGTTTGTTTCTTTGAAATTGTTAACTATTACTTGATGATTTCTGTTTATCAAAAATAAAAAAACAAAACATGCACGTCATTTTACAATATATACATGCAAACACACATTACACATTGTTGACTGTAAAGTTGTAATTTTTTCAGCTTCATTTCTCATTTTATTGTTATTCCTACACATCAGTAGATAAGTTTACAAACAATGGATCAATGAAGTTTTGAGGATTTATTCACTTTGTCGGTCAAAAATAAATCACATTGTAACAGTTATTTCATGAGAAGTTGTAAAGAAAAAAATGTTATTCCAACTTTGTGGGCAATAGTAATAATAATACTCCTCAATACTATTGAAAAGTATTTTTACATATTTGAACTACATTTATCTATTTATTTTGGCTAAATGTACATATTTTATTATGTATTTAGTCCCAAATAATTATTGTCTTCATTTCTCATACCCAGCAAGAGGAAAGTGAGGTCACCGGCCCATCTGGGACATATGTGTCAAATGTGATTATTTGTGTAATTGTATAGTCAAGTTGACATCATATAAAAGTTCAAAAGTTTGGAATCACCCCTATTTCTCCCTATGTTGACATATCGTATCCAGATAAAGGTCTGTATGACACAAAAAATTCTACCCATGAAACAATTATATATTTTGCTTCAGAATTACTTATGGTTTATTGTGATATAAATTAGGGCTGCTCGATTATAGAAAAAAAAAAAAATCACAATTATTTTAGCAATAATTGAAATCACGATTATTAAAAACAATTATCTGTTAACCTTAAAGTTGTTTATTTTTTTCTTGCAAAACAATGTAAAATATACTCTTTAAACATAAATAAAGCTTTTAACCACTAAAGCAAAGTATGTTCACTTTTGTACGAAACAAAAAAATCTTTGAATGCAAATAAGTGCACTGTAAATTCAAGTATGTTTCCTTTTGTAAATAAATAGCGCACTGTAATTAAACTGCTATAGACTTGCCATAGAACTGTACCAATTAAAAAAAAAAAAAAAAAAAAAAACTCACGTAAAGTGCAAATTATAAATTCAACTATGTTCTATGTAGTATGAAACATAGTAAATTCAGTGGCGTGCCGTGAGGTTTCAGTTAAGGCCTTCGTATGCATCAGCCATCTACAATACGTACGTTAGGGTTATACGGGTTAGGATTAGGTTAATACGGGAGTTGCAGCGTAAAGAGATTCAGAAACTGAAGATTGCATATGTGTTTTAGTTTTTCATAAGATTATGATAACGGTGGCGGTGGTTAAACTTTAAATGTTTAAAAAGATTTGTTGTGTTAGCGGTCGGTGCGAACACAACTACGAAACACTTTTTGCACGAGATGTGTTTTTGCTCTTCGTATTCTTCATCAAACCCAAAGTGATTCCATACAATTGAATTTCACTTGCCTTTTTTGTTTACCAAGCACTTCTGCTGTGATTCTCCTGCCATTTGTCCAGACCACTAGGTACAACTTTCCTCTTGGGGTGGACCTGCTGGCTAGCTGGCAGCAGTAGCTTAGAGGGGGGCGGGGCAGAGCAGCTCATGGTAGCTTGCGTGCGCGTGAATTAAAACAACTCAAAATTAATAATCGTTTTTTCTCGATTACATAATTTTTGTAATCGTTGCGTCTAATAATCGAAATCGTAATTGAATTTCGATTAATTGCACAGCCCTAATATAAATGTTTGGACATAAAAAAATACAAATTGATAATGCTGAGCCAAAGAGTGCAGCCAAATATCCCTGCCATGTTCAACCAATGGCATGAATATTTAACAACCCTCATTCACCCAGCATGTTCCATTTGTATTTTTTTATGGCCAGAACAATCACAAAACACTAAACCAGAAGTCTAAAGCAAAAATATATAATAGTTTCATTGTTAGAATTGTTCTGTCAAGCATACCTTTGTCTGAATATGATATGAACATAAGGAAAGAGAGGGGTGATTCCAGACTTGAACGGTAGTGTATGCAGTACTGCTTCATCTTTGTATTCAGATGCTTTTCTGCTCTTACAGATTGATGTAATTATCACTCCTTTGATATTTTTCTAACATCTATTTTCTGTTTTCAGACAGCTCTCATTAGGATGAAGACTACATTCCCCCAGCACCAACGCGCAGGCTAGTGGACTCAGAATCGTCATCATCTTCCCCTGACCAGTTTTGAGAAAGTTGTTAATCAAACTACTCAATTTGGAGACTAAATGATACATTTTGTTATGGTTTTATTGATTGTGCACAAAGTGCACAAAGTTAGAAGTTGATGAAGCAAAAGGTAAATGTCACACCTAAAAGCTCCAATGGATGGTAGTAGACTTCTGTAATGGATATAACTTATGTAAAACTGCCAGTTTTTATTGGAAGTGGAAAATATCCCATTTGGCACAGTTTGGCACCAACGTGTGCCAAACTGTGCCAAATAGAATGTCCACCTGGTTTTATCCTTACTAAAACCTTTCTGGAGGCTTTGCCCTTTGCTCTAATTATATCAACTTTTGTACATTTGCTGCCAAGGAGTTGCTGAAAGTGATCAATGGCATCTCTCTTCATGGAGTCATTGTTTGCAGGGTGTTATCCTCTGTCAAATACGGAAAAAAACAGGTGAGGATAAAAAAAATTCTAATTTCTCTTTAAGTTTGTTACAGTTTACTCAGGCATAGTAATAGATACAACATTTTAGACAATGGGAATAGATTCTGTGAGGTCTCTAAATGTCCAAAGACACTAAGAACATCCATATGAACCTTATTATTGTGGAGTAATTCTTCATTTACTTTGGGTAGGGCTGCTCGATTATAGAAAAAAAAAAAAAAATCACGATTATTTGAGCAATAATTGAAATCACGATTATTAAAAACGATTATTTGTTAACCTTAAAGTCATTTATTTTTTTCTTGCAAAACAATGTAAAATATACTCTTTCAACATAAATAAAGCTTTTAACCACTAAAACAAAGTATGTTCACTTTTGTACGAGACAAAAAAATCTTTGAATGTAAATAAGTGTACTGTAAATTCAAGGATGTTTCCTTTTGTAAACAAATAGTGCACTGGAATTAAACTGCTATAGACTTGCCATAGAACTGTGGCAAAAAAAAAAAAAAAAACCTCACGTAAAGTGCAAATTATAAATCCAAGTATGTTCAATGTAGTATGAAACAGTAAATTCAGTGGCGTGCTGTGAGGTTTCAGTTCAGGCCCTCTGTATACATCAACCATCTAGAAAATACGCACGTTAGGGTTATACAGGTTCGGGTTAGATTAATACAGGAGTTGCAGCGTAAAGAGATTCGGAGACTGAAGATTGCATTGCGGACGAAGTTGTTTTTAAGTGTTTTAGTTTTTCATAAGATTATGATAAAGGTCGCAGTGGTTCAACTTTAGATGGTTAAAAAGGTTTGTTGTGTTAGCGGTCGGTGCGGACACAAATACGAAACACTTTTTGCACGAGATGTGTTTTTGCTCTTCGTCTTCTTCATCAAACCCAAAGTGATTCCATACAATTGAATTTCACTTGCCTTTTTTGTTTACCAAGCACTTCTGCTGTGATTCTTCTGCCGTTACCGCTAGGTACAACTTTCCTCTTGGGGTGGACCTGCCGGCTAGCTGGCAGCTGTAGTTTAGAGGGGGGCGGGGCAGAGCAGCTCATGGTAGCTTGCGTGCGTGTGAATTAAAACAACTCAAAATTAATAATCGTTTTTTCTTGATTACATAATTTTTGTAATCGTTGCGTGTAATAATCGAAATCGTAATTGAATTTCAATTAATTTCACAGCCCTAACTTTGGGTATGTCTTTTTAGGCATTTTTCCCCTGAAAATATGGTCAGGGTTAAATTGTATCGAGATGCGTATTGTATTGGCCTTACAACTAAGATTCCCAACCCTAATACACTCAAATCTTTTCCCAATAGTCTGCTCTCCCCAGCAAAAAAAACTACCACATCTACAACCTGTGGTTCCCCATGGGTCACATACTAGTCTAATATAAGACTATTAAACAGCGTTTTAAAGTTGTGTAAATTATCTTTGTGAGATAAACAAAGATGCAACTGTTAATTCACATTTCCATTATTTTCTAATATAAGACTATTATATCCTGTGTATATCAATGTTCTTATTTCATATATCAGCTGATATATTGGTTATCAACCAGGCTATTGGATATTGGCCGATGTATTGGATATCAGCTTTTTTTTTTGTCCCCTATATCGGTATCGGCATCTGTCCCAAAAACCCCATAACAGTAGGGCTCAAACACCCAGCACCAACCAACACCCAGCTCATTATTGTACCATGTGGTGCTCCAAAGGCAGTAGTTTTATGTTTGTCTTCCATATTGAAAAATTGTATCTTTAGTTGAACATGTACCTTACCTTTTCTTTCACGCCAGAAAATCAATAAACATATTTAATTAAAAAGACTGCATTTTCATTCATTCATTCTTATGGACAAAGGCGGGGTACCCTGGAAAAGTCGTAGGTCATTGCAGGGCTGACACAGAGACAAACAACCAATCACTCTCACATTCACACCTATGGACAATTTAGATTAACCAATTAACCTATCAGTGCATGTCTTAGGATGGTGGGAGGAAGTCAGAGTAACTGGAGAGAACCCACCCAGACACAGGGAGAACATGCAAACTCCACACAGAAAGGTCCCACCCATCAACTGGTGTTGGAATCAACCAAGGACCTTCCTGCTGTGTGGCACGAGTGCCATCCACTGCACCACCGTGTCACCCAAACTGCATTTTATCAAGCATAATTAAAACAGAAACAATTAATTGATTAATCTCCTCAGACTGATTTTAAAAATATTCAATTACAATTTTCCTGAATTGAAGGTTTGTTAGTTTGATCTTAAGTTGTTAGCAAGTTGGATACAAATGTGTTGAGGACTGCAGTACACATATTGTTTGTAGATGTCATTTGAATGTGTTGTTTATATCTATAAATATTTTTACACATAGTTTTACTTTTCTTTTTGTGGTTGTTGTTTCAGCTAGTTCTGGAATAAAGGACTAGTTGTTTGACAAGTCTGTTCAACATTTTTACTATTTTTTTTGGCCTCTTCAAATAATCATTTTATAATCAATCAATTATAATCAATACATAATAATAATAATTCATTATGAAATAACTGATAGCTGCAGCGCTAAATGAGAATTTCACACTTTTTACAAGACTGTAAGTCTTCAAGTATAGATGACCTGAGTCGAAACTGAGGATCCCTAAGAGGGTGGTTGATGTAAAAAGCTAGTATGTAGGTGTGGATGACTTATGCTGTGTTTCCACTGTGTGGTGCAGGCTCGGTTCAACTCGACTCGACTTGGCCTTTTTCCGTTTCCATTAGGGTTGTCAGGGTTGTCTCTGTGACCTGCTGTTTTACAAAAAACAGATGCGGAAGTTTACAGTAAATATTGCGGTAGGTTAATCCACATGGTGACAGCCTGCAAAACTACACCATTCAAGTCAGGAGATTCGGTCTTTGGTGGCCAAAGTAAAAATTCAGCATGAGTTTGACAAGACAACACACAATGAGCGAGTTTATCAGCAACTCTCTGAGCAGACGACACGGAAGTAACGCACCACATCGCTATGACATTCAGGCACTCTAAAGTCGGTAGTATCCTGTAATGGAAACGGTCTCCAGGAATAGTATCTGGTACGCGAGTCGAGTCGAGCCGAGTTGGTTCCACATAGTGGAAACGCGGCATTACAGAGGGATTAGTCAATATTCAGCTCTGTTGCAGTGGTGAACACCTGGAGGACAAAGTGAATAGATGACATCAAAGAGGACACACACTCACACATACACTCCTTGAGTGGAGATGAGTGTGGCTTTCAGAGGCAGCTTCTGGCACAAATCTCCGAGTGTCTGGTTCCCCAGGTGACAGTCAGCAGTAGTGACGGGTACAGCCTTTGTTCTCCCACAAAAATAAGGAAGTGCTGCAAATCTCCTTAGAGGGCCCCCTTTGTGCATTAGTGAGCTCTTCCTGAAGAGCATATCACAGTTCCAGGTCAGGACCTTCACAGGTCTCCAAGATAAGCATTTTTACTGTCCCAAATAAATGCTTTTTGCAGTGGAAACAATTGTTAGAAACTCAGCTCAGTGTAACGAGGCTCCTCCTGTCACATAGGGATGGACAAAGCTAGTTAGTTAGAGAATTGCATGCATACTCCATGACTCAAAGTTGCATCTAGTTACAATGTATACATTGAGACCACTGCTAATTTTAGTCATTTCCAAGAAGGTTCAAGACGTTCCAAAAAGAATGGTCCAAGAATTTCACCTCTAGCAACGCAGTACAAATGCCCCTGAGTGTCCCTCTCAATCATGACCCCGGTTCAGGGAACCCACAGAACAGAACAGGGGTCCTATTCCATTATTCCTAGCTATAGTATTCAGGCAACTGAGGCCACTTTGAACACTCTAATTTTTTCAAAGTAAATGCTTTGGGCGCAGTGGGGCGGAGGGGGCGGGGGTGGCAAGAGGCAGGGGGCCAGGGAGCGTGGGCAGCTGGTCGCTCTGCAGCAGGGAAACACCTCAGCCTAGCCCCAAAGCCCAACTACAAGTGTTTTAACTGCAAATTCTGAAATTTACAAATTCAAATTTAAATGCAAATAACTACAAATTAGCTGTTGAAATTCTTGTAGCTGTTCCTGTGATTTTCATTGGACATGGAAAGCTATAAGTGTTTTAACACTATTTCCCTTAACTGAGAGTAAATACCATGTGGGGCTGCAGAATAAGGTTATAAGAACTAATGCTAATGCTAGGTGTTTACTCCCTACATTCAGTAGCCTTGTGTTGTTTGTCTTGTATCCTCCTACTAAAGTGATCTCTAATAATAATGTTGACTTTCTTGCAATAATGTCAGGGCACGATAAGAAGCAACTTAAACATTTAGTTCATGGTAATTTAACTGAGAATATGTCCATTTAGTAGACTTTATTGAGTAAGTGTACATCACTGTTTAGTAGGCCTGTAACGGTACATGTACTGAATCGCACTGTTTGGGTACGCACCTGTTCGGTTCGGTACACAGCTGTACCAAAACGGCACAGTATGTTGAGAAAAAGAAAAAGGAATGAAAGACGTTGTTCAATGTGGAACAGCATGGATCAGCACAAGTTCCACACAGACATATTGAAGGAGTGCACATTGACCTGAAATACGAAATAGCAGCTGATATAAGTTTAAAAAAAACAACAAATATGACGTCAACCTGGAAGGAAGAGATTGAAGACCCTCCACCATCCCAAACAGTCCTGTTTGGGATCACTTCAGGTCCCAGTGAAAGACAACAATGACGAACTACGGTAGTTCTAAAACACTTACCCTAGCTCTGTCTGTCTGTCTGTCTGTCTGTTTCTCTCACGCACGCTGTATAATAGAGGAACAGAACCCGGAGCTGGACGTTGAAAGTATATAAAGTTTCGCTTTCATTTCATGCCAGCATTAGTTACGTTAGTTATGGACCGCACCCCCAGGTATGTAACTGCGCTCTGACAAAAAAAAACAAAAAAAACCCAACCATCCCCCCCGCTGTGTTTTTGACAAATCACACCCTGCACACACACACACACACACACACACACACACACACACACACACAGTGTCCTAAACAGTTTGTTCTCTGTTCTAAAATAAATAATTTGGTTAATTTTGTTGTCAATGTTGCTCTTCAGTTTGTTAAAAGAGAATACGAGTTTGCCCTCTTGTTAATGTTGCATTTCATGTGGAATTTTTTTTTATGCAGAATGTGAACTGACAGAAATGTGATTAGATTTTTGTTGTTTGTTCAAAACTACCTGTCAGGGAAAAGTGCAATACTAATGTTTGAAATACATTTAGTAATATTTTATTTATTTTATTTTCTATTTGATTTATAGAAGCAGAATTATATTACTCCTGTTTTTCTACATTCTATTGTGTCCAAAAATTGGGGGAAAAATGTTCAAAAATTCATAAATGTATTAAAGACATCTTGAGGGGTTTTCTTTCTTCCTGTACCGAACAAAAAAAAAAAAAAAAAAACTGTGGCTTTCAAAACTGAAAACGTAAATTTTGTGTACCGTTACAGGCCTGCTATTTACAATATAAACTCATATGACCTTTAATGTTTAAGAATAATCCTAAAGCTGTGTGTTATTCACTGTATATGAATAACTATTCTCCTTATGCCTCAGTCACAAATGCTGGTATGAACGGCTACAAACACTGTGTGAACGATTTACAGACCATTTTGTATGACCTTCTCAAGGCGGACTTATATGAATGGAGTGTTCATAGATGACCTTCTCATACCTAAATTCGTAGCCAGGTGGATTATCTCATGCAAGATTTTCGATGAACGCGCTAGGAAATCCCCTTTCATAGGGTGCCCTAACGAATGCCTTAGGAATAACCTTCAACAAACTGGTTAGCCTAACTGCTGTAATGCTAAAAATACTAACAATATTGTAAAATATTAGTTACAATTGCATTATTGCAGTGCAGTGCTTGTTTTCTGGACACCCAATACCTATTTTTGGTGTGTTTACTCGGTCAATTAACCCTGGTTGAAGCAGCTGATTGCTGTTATGGGTAATTCAGTGTAATTTATTTTTGTTTGCTGTTTTTTGATTCTCTCAGTTCATGGGAGAAGTTTATAACAACTTTACTCATCTAAAAAGAGAGAACAGAGTAAAAAAAAAATCTCATTCATTCAAACAAGAAACTAAAAAATTTTTTTATAAAAGACACACCATTTGTTCCAAATGCTGCAGGTCTTATTTGGTCCTGAAACACGAATTGCTCATCATATGGACTGGTTAGAACTTCTTCAGCAGCTGTATAAATATTTTATTATCTTTCCCAGTTAATGAGAATTAATTAAAGGAATAACATGAATGTTTTATTTACATTTGTATCTGATGTTAAGCAGCAAGTGCAGCTTGTTTCTTGGCATCCACTGGCCATCAATAGATCCCCTCCAGAGGTGTAAGCCTCTGGAGTGCAAGCTGCTCCACAGCCACAGGATGGATTATTAAAGGTCAAAAGGAAAACACTGTAACTACATCATTCCTTGGATGTTCACTCATTGACTCAACTCAAAAACACATTTGGCCTGTTAACACTGTTTACAAAAAAGCTACTTGGTTTGGTCTGGTTGTATTTATACATGAGACAAATATACAATAAATGATTTGCAAAAGAATATGAAGGAGAGCTCCATGGGTGGAATTCCCAAGGCAACAGGGTACCATTGGGTTCCCTTTAGTCCACAAAATGATACACTATATAACATAATGAGTTTACATGAAAAGATTGATAAATGTAAACATTTTTTCCAACTGTAAAATACATTGTTGCCCATAAAGATGGAACAATTTTGTAGTGCTGCCCCTAACGACTAATTTTCTAAGGATTAATCTTTCGACTACTTTTTCAATTAGTCGACTAATTTCAATGATTATTTAGGAAAAAAAACAAGTGAAAAATCAAGTATTTGCTCTTTGTTGTGTCCATTTTATTTTGAAAACAACACAAGGGCCAAAACAGAAAATATAACCTGTTCTATGGTAAATGTAAACAATATAAATTACTACTGCTGGGCAGCAAAATTTTTAATCGCGATTAATCACCTGGATTTCTTCATTTAATCACGATTAATCGTATAGTTAATGGGGGGGGGGGGGGGTGCTGGCATCAAGACTGTGTATTGCCTTTTAAGTGACATTTCAGACTTGAAGTACTCCGGTGATTAAAAAAAATCATTCCACATTGCAGTGCTTACAAACAACTTTGGCCTTATCAACCCCACCATGTGAAGACATTTAAAATGAAAGTGTCCATGGTCCATGGTGACCGGTACTTTTCTCCATTTTTATGTCCCCACCAGTTTATTTCCAGTTGTGAGTAACTGACAGGAGTCTTAAACCCACTAATAAGTACTATTACTAATAAGCCCAATAATATGATGTTCAGTTGTTAAAAGCAAGCAAAGGGGGCCCTCTAGTGGTCAGAATAAGTTGCACTACTGTATATTTTGTACTTGCGGTGTTACCGTAGTCAGTTCGGACATAAGAAGGAACTAACAGACACATTTCTTTCACTCTGTTTGTATGGCCCAAAAAACATTTGCCCATGAGTATTTAATGTTCAGTTGTAAGAATGAATAGTATAAAATATCTCTGATGTGAACCTTTGTTGCTGGATAAAAAGACGTTGTAAATCTTAAATTAATCTGTAAATGCTAATTGTTAGCGTGTCTATGGCTTTTCCCATTCAAGTTAGCATCGAGCCAGCAATCATTTTCCTGATTATTTAAATGTATAATGCCATGCAAATGTGCTAAGGCAATGAACATAACTGAGAAATATTTTGTATGTATGTTGCAGTTTTACAGTAAGTCTCAAGAAAAAGATATGGAGAGAAGTTTTCGGCGTCCGGCTTTTCTTGGGAAACCTGCTATCTGCCAAGCTAATCACTACACGGACACAAGTGGGGGCAGAATAATATGAGTTATAATAAAGCGGCATTAACGTGAGATTTAAAAAAATTGTCAGCGTTATTTAATGAATGCGGTAATAACGCGTTAACTTGTCCCGCCCTATAAATTACTTAAATACTACCAAACAAAAAATTACAAAGTGGGATGTTTTCCACATTCCAAAAAAAAAAAAAATTGCACAACATTATTCAAGCAAATGGCTAGCTATATCAATATAAAGCAATTTCCAGTGAGTATTTGCTTAACAGTGCAAATATATATGGTGTAAATATGGTCTCATATCTCTGTCAATCATTTTCAGGACACTGTCAGTGAGTACTGATGCTAGTTGTGGTATACAGTCCTTCATTGGAACGATGGATTCAATCAGACTACTTTGTCTACAAGTTGTAGGCAAAGTAGTGAAGTCTTAGAATTATGAAGAATTATGAAGTCTATTAACAATCTAAATATTTTCATTAGGCTATGCCATATTAGTCAGAGTCTGGACTAGCCTAATACCTAAATCGAGGCAGCAAGTGCATATCAAGGCACCAATCTATGCGGACCAGGGGAGGGTGGGAATGAACGTAAGAATGAATGATGTAGGCACGGATCCGCAGACTGGGGTCTCTCTCTCTCTCCCTCTCTCATAGGTGTGACCATACAGCTGCAGGCGCAAATGCCTGCATGGATTCCCCATGTGCATGGCCAAAAATAAATACGCTGTCAATAGTATAACAACGTGTCGACTAATAAAATTGCCGCTGACTAATCTTGTTGGTCGATTATGTCGAGTAAGTCGACTAAATGCGGCAGCACTACAATTTTGTTTTCATTCACATCAGTTATCACCTTTGATCAAGTGCAATGATAACATAACATACTGAAACAATCATTTCATGAGAAAAGGTAAAAACATATTATTCCAACTTTATGGGTAACAGTGTAGAAAAACTGAATTTAACTAAAAGTAGCATCATGTATTTTGTAGTTTAATGGAAGTTTTCCCTATGTTAGTATATCTAATTTCAGCATATTATTTTAAATGACTGTGTTTAAACCTCTGGTATCCTGCCCAGAGAGGCCCTTCCTAACCACCAAAAGCACAAAATCAGTCAGTGTCAGTGTTGTAGTAATGTCAAAATGTTTTTCATGGTTTGTTTTTACCTTTTTATATTTTTTTGTATTTCTTCAACCTGAGCCATAAACAAAAATCCCAAATACTTAACAACTCAGATTTTTTTTAACCCTTTAAACATTGTGTTTGTAATGTAAACAAACATTTTTTGTGATACAAAAAACTAGGGAGAAAAATGGGAGAGAATAAGTTATATTTTTTTAATTTTTGCAGCCTGGTATATGTCAATGATTAATAGCAACACTGATTAATATGCATAATTATTTGTTGGATTTTTGTTTTTAAATTTATTGTGTTTTTTTTTTACTCACCTCGGAGAATGGCGCTAGTGTAGTAATTTTCCACTGTTTATAATGTGGTGATTTTAGTGGCTGGTTCAGAATTTTAAAAATCATGCAAAAATGAACAACTTTTGAATTCTTACCTGACACAAATTGTGAAAAATAATATGACCTTAAACAACATGAAGCGCAAAGTGTGCATAATATCCTCACCCGGATACCAGAAAGTTGCATGCACATCAGTATCCTGGTTATTGTCTGATTACTGAAGTATGCTGAACATTTTAACAGTTAAAGGTTTAGGTTAAAACTGAACTCACTTAATTATCTCCACAGCTTAATTTGGTCTGCATTTAACCATCCTAATACACACACAGTAACTAGGATTAGTATTGGTAATTAGCATCAGCACATAGCACACACATTAGAAACAGTGAGCTGCCACTGAAGGTGCTCGGGGCCAACTCCAAGTCTTCATCAGCAAAATGGTCAGAGGTACTGACAGGAGAATTAACCTATATTCTTTTTTTTAATGGCAGGGGAAACCAGGGGAGAAAATGAAGCCTCAAACAGAAGAAATAATCACAGAAAAAAAAGTGGTAGAAGCACAACAGAATAAATATTCAAAGTGTTGTGTGAAAAATACTTGCAACACCAACACAACCTCTACCATGCCTTCATAGACTTCAAAAATGCCTGGCATAAAGTAATATAGGTTGAGTTAAACAACTCAAAGAGAAATGGCAAAGTTTTCTCTCCAACTCTGTCTCTGACTGAGGCGTTCATCTGTGATGCATATTTTGTGATTTTCAGTCCAGATGAGAGACCTGGGATCAGGACTCCATCAGCTTCTAAAATATTTTTATGAACAGCATGCAATCTACCTGTATTTCCTTTGCAATCAACCGGTCAGTCATGATCGACAAAGAGGACACCCCTGACACAGAGTGTTAGAGCCATAAAATAATTTAGGTATAGTTTTGCATATTTTGCCTCATTTAAATAGTAATTTATTGATTTTACCTTTATATTAGGATTGTAAGATAGTATTGCATGTAATCTTTTTCTCATATTGGTTTAGTGTAGTATTTGTATATAGTCAGCCAATCTGTGCTCTATTACTTTGTCTTGCTGCCGCAACATGACCCTCTGCTGTAAAGCGCAGCTAAGTGTAGTAAACTAATGTGAGGACACCTGTAAACCACATGCTCTGAGGGAAGAGATTTCCAGTTATGCAGGACAGGGAGCAACAGTATTTCTGACAGTTGTTGTCATCTTAGTAGTTGCTGTTTAGCTAATATTGAAATTTAATTTGGATATAGAGGCAAAAAAGGTTTTAACTGTCAACTTTGTTTTGTAATTTCTTAGTTTTTTTTCCTTTTTGGGGGAATAAAGAGACAGATTGCTTTCTTTTGATGTATTCGGTGTTCACATATTCCTAACACATTTTCACTGTGCCTTCAAAGATAAATAGATATGATCAAAAAGGCAGCTGCTCGCTAGCAACTTACAATAACACACCCTGGCAGGGAAAGAGTTAAATCAAAATGACAAGCGCAGCCCAAATGAGGCGATAAAGCATCCTGTGAGTCCGTGCACAGAAGCTAGAACAAACAGTTGTGAAGGGCAGGAAAGCATGTATGGTCACGTGGGAAGAAGGGGAGTGTTTGAGGTGTGTTCCTGCTTCTGAAATTCAGATAAAATTATCTCCAATACACATTTAAGAAAGCAAAAGATGACACAAAACAATAAAATGATTAGAGGCTACGTACTGAATTTGTGTTAGTTTGGTGCAGTGGTGGCTGCTCGTCTTTCAGACAGGGGAAGCTCATTGTCGGCTTACATCAAAAAAAAAAAAAAGTCAAGTTATTTAAACATAAATTCGGCCCTCTGTTCCTTTTTAAGAAAATGGTCAGTGACCTTATCGTACCAAGTAAACAAGAACACGTTGAAATTATGTTAAATTGAAACAAGGAAGTACAATGAGTGTGTTTTATTTACAGTGCAAGAAATGAACAAGTAATTTCATAGTGGTTTCTCTCGATTTCACAAGCAGAATGCACGACGGTATTAAACTGAACTCTGTCAAGTGAAGGAGTATATCTCAAAATAGCTGTCAATCAAACGGGATTCAGCCTTTCGACTGATCCTCCAATCAGCACGTGGAAGCCTGGCCTCCAGCCCGGCTGAGCTCTGCCCACAGTTCCATTCACCCCTAGAGACGCCCGGCGTCCGGGGGCGGGACAACATTGTGGCATTTATCCAATTACCATCCAGTTTTGAGGCAATGAAAAAACTGTTCCATGAAGTCCCATTCAAGTCAATGGATGCCGGGCGTCTACGGGCAAATGCATTGACCATAGACTGTATGAGAAAACAGCGCAATGGGAATGTATGAGAAGTTAACAACATCGAGTTCGTTGATTTATGATAAAGCTTATTCTGAACGAACTCACCTGTGAGATGAACGTGTTGTACCACATTTGTAGTCAATGAAATGTCGACACAACTGTACATATTGAACCATTTAATTTTCGTAATTTTAGGGGAAGCCAGGCTTCCCTTGCAGTCTATGAGAAATCGCCACTGGTTTGGTGTCTTTAAATAGCAGGGCTTGTCTGACGTGCAGTCAGAGGAGGCAGGGGAGGCAGAGCCTCCCTTGTCAATCTTGAAAAGAAAAAAAAACTTGACTATAAAATATAATAAATGTTGATAGTTGTCAGCTGGTATGTCCTATAAACTCATTTTCCGTTTGAATCCAATATTGTTATTATTATCATTGTTATTTTTTTTTGTCAATTACAATAGCAGAATTTCCGCATGCTCCGGTCAAATACAGGGAGGAGATGCGCCGTGAGGCAGCGCTGTGCTGTGCCTCCCAGGGAACTGTCTCCTCCCCTCATGAACTCTGCTCGTACTCCATGAAAATATTGTGTCGCTGTTCCTCTGTACATCGCAGTTAAAATGCTTTCAAACACTCTGATTATATGCTCTATCCTTCCATAATCTGCATAACATATGGAATGTATTTCTGTAATGTGTTTAGGCTCGCAGATTAATCATAAAACTGCAGTGAAAAAGTCACTAGGGGAGGCAAACAGTACCCCTGCCTCATGATAGGTGGCACCTGTGAGTCCACAGATTCATGCGCTTATAATCTTCTTCGTTCTTTTTTTATACACTTTAATTCACCAGGATCGGCGCATGGATTTCATGTGCAAATAAGGGTAAGACCATAAACTTTTTTTATTTTTAGTTTGAAATGGCTCTTTTTGAAGGTTTCCTGTTGAGCTCCTGCCAGTCTACCTATGCTGACTTGATGCAGAGCCCATATACCCAGGCCATTCCTTTTGCTCACTCTCTCTATTCCAGTTTCTCAGGCCACCATATATTTGTAGATCTGGCTCTGAAAGAGTCAGTGCCTCCCCAGCCATGAACCCCACTGCAAGTCACTGCCTACAACAAAGTCCTATTGGTGCACCGATCTCCTTTTATCCCATGAAACAGACAGAAGGCGAGCTGTCAGGAGAGGATACCACACCTAATTCTTAGGGATCAAAATCGGAAACCCCAGCCCTCTCAAACCCCCCACTGAGACCTTAATGCTCTCAAACAGAATATCAGAGTGATCACAGGTGCACTGCTGTGATAATGAGGTGGTGAGGGTAGTCTCTATGCCCAGGCCAGTCCTATTAACAGTTCCACACACCCCGCATCCCCCCAAACATACACTCACAACACTCACTATATATTTCAAATGCAATGAACATTCAAACCGTTGAAATGTATTTAACATGGTGTGAATGTATACAGTCATGTCATCTCAGCCGAACTTCAACATCATGTAGATAATATGTGAATATTTAAATAATATACATATATGTACAGAACAAATAATATAAAAAGTACATTCTCTTTTATATTTCCTGTTTCACTCTTGAATGTTTCTGCCTGTCTTTCTGCCCATCGTTTTTTGTGTTACTTTTTCTGCTATAAACACTGCAAATTTCCCTACAGTGGAATCAGAAAAGTCTTATCTTATCTTATCTTCTCTTATCTCAGCTATTCTCAATTTGCCACATGCCACGTGTCCTCCATAACTTAGACCGGGACTCCTGTTTTTCACACATAAGGTAGGCTGCTTGTGGCAAAATACATTATTAAAATTATTACCAGCCCTACTGATAGTAAAATTGACATTTTAGAAATATTTTACAGGACCAGATGATTTTTGATTGTGTTCTAAAGTGTAAAACTCAAAAAGATTGAACATTCATTTTCTCATGACTGTATGTACATCCACAGCTGGATACAGATTCAAAGAAAAATAAAATACTACACTAAGATCTGGTTTTTGGATATCAGTGTTTTGTCTAGTTCAGGGGTTCCCAAAGTGGGGTACACATACCCCCAGGGGTACTTGAAAGAAGCCCAGGGGGTACTTGAACTGTTTTGGAAAAATACATGAAATAAGTCATCATGTACCAAATACAAAATAAATAATGAGAATGAATGCTGAAATCTAAAACACAATAAATACATTCATGTAATAGTTATTGTCAATCATCTTATTTAAGCTGTGGTAACATTTAAAGAAATTTTTTTTTGTTGATGAAAGTTTTTTTTATTAATAAATGACCTTTTTTTGTTTCATTTTTCTTACCAATGAAAGAGGTTTATATTTTGCACACAAAATTTACTTTAAAAACTGTCTTGTAATATACATATATCTATATATCTATATGTATCTATATCTATCTATCTCTCTCTCTCTCTCTCTCTCTCTCTCTATATATATATATATATATATATATATATATACATACACACACACACTAACAAATTACTGTAAAAAAAAAAAAAAACTGTATATTTTGTACAGTATCATGCTGTTATCTTTAAAAATACAGTATAATGCTGTAAATAATGAGGTCTTTAATGAGGAAATTTAAAACAGTAAGCTACTGCAAAATTTGACAGTATTATACAGTATTTTCTTCAGTTTCTCCACTACTGTCCACCCAGAACTGGTCTAAACAAAGTCATCTAGGACCAAGTCACACCAGCTCGTTTAGAAAAAGATTCAATCTAACAAATGTTAACTATAGACTTGCTGCATCAAAGGTTAGTGGTTCTTTTATGAAACAGAAGGAAAAAATAAATACAGAAAAAAACAACTATTTTCCCCTGGACCATACAGCACTAGAACAGAGGCCACCTGATGCTTTCATCCTTCTCTACCAACACTGCCATCGCTACATCCTGCTCCAGTTGTTTATTTATCAATGTAAATATGATTTTATCAATGTAACTGTCACCATGCTGTGGCATTTTGGGTTCATTTAACATTAAATTGCCTCCATAAACTGTGTTCACACCGGATGCAATTTGCACGGTGTAACAGACGGTGTAATACTGCTTCATATTTCGGGGTGTTAGCCTCATGTAAGCAAACATACAGCTAATTTAAGTTGAAGCATACTAGCTAGCTGCGAAGTGGACACAGTTAAACTAAACAGTGTGTCAATTTGCGTGGTTTTTGCTGCCTCAGGGTTACGTTTCTTTACATTAAATCTATAAAGTGGAATTTACTAACTTGGACATCCATATTAACTGATATAATTAACCACTGTTTTAATAAAAGTAAGTGACTAAGGCTAATTTTTCCCTCTTTGTTGGGCAATTTGTATAGGATGTGTAACATTATTTAATGTCTGTATGCTTTATAGCTCTATAAACACTCTGTCATTCATAACTGATATACCATTGTCCAAATGTCTTCCACTGCAGCTGATACTGAGCTCACCCTAACCCTCCAGCCAGTCCAAGACTAATACTGCTGGGGAAGTGTCTGTATGTGTCTGTTTATGTGTGGATGTGTGTCAGTCTGTGTCTGTCATTCAGTCTGCCTATTAGCTGTCTGTCTATATCCATGTTATAAAATAATTGCTTTTGCCCTTCCATGACAGTGTCTTGCCACTGTAAGACAAGAACAGCCGTAAGTGGTAGCAGTATAACTTATGATACCAAATTTAAATAAAGTATGAAAAAAGTATAGAATAAATGTATCACTCAGAATTTTGGGTTCATTGTAACCAATTTTCATACCTTACAGTAGGGCTGTGCAATTAATCAAAATTCAATTACGATTTCGATTATGACACGCAACAATTACAAAAATTATGTAATCGAGAAAAAACTATGATTAATTTTGAGTCGTTTTAATTCACGCGCACGCAAGCTACCATGAGCTGCTCTGCCCCGCCCCCTCTAAGCTACTGCTGCCAGCTAGCCGGCAGGTCCACCCCAAGAGGAAAGTTGTACCTAGCGGTCTGGAAAAACGGCAGAAGAATCACAGTGCTTGGTAAACAAAAAAGGCAAGTGAAATTCAATTGTATGGAATCACTTTGGGTTTGATGAAGAAGACGAAGAGCAAAAACACATCACGTGCTATCGAGAACACATACCAGTGGCTGGAAAAAGCTGGACTGAAAGACAGCATAGAGGCATTACTCATGGCTGCACAAGAACAGGCCCTGAACATCAGAGCAATAGAGGCCAGGGTCTACCACACCAGACAGGACCCCAGGTGCAGGCTGTGTAGAGAAGCCCCTGAGACAGTCCAGCATATCACAGCAGGGTGTAAGATGCTGGCAGGCAAGGCATACATGGAACGGCATAACCAGGTAGTGGGCACAGTGTACAGGAATATCTGTATCAAGTATGGACTGGAGGTCCCAGGGTCCAGATGGGAGACACCCCCGAAGGTGACAGAGAACAAACAGGTCGAGATCCTGTGGGACTTCCAGATCCAGACCGACAAGATGGTGATGGCCAATCAGCCTGACATAGTGTTGGTGGATACACATCAAAAGACAGTAGTAGTGATAGATGTAGCAATCCCAAGTGATAGCAACATCAGAAAGAAAGAACATGAGAAGCTCGAGAAATATCAAGGGTTGAAAGAGGAGATAAAGAAAATGTGGGGTGTGAAGGCAACAGTGGTACCAGTAGTGATCGGAGCGCTAGGGGCAGTGATCCCCAAGCTGAGAGAATGGCTCCAGCAGATACCAGAAACAACATCAGAGATCTCTGTCCAAAAGAGCGCAGTCCTAGGAACAGCTAAGATCCTGCGTAGAACCCTCAGGCTCCCAGGCCTCTGGTAGAGGACTCAAGTAGATTCTGTCGCTCGCTGCTTCTGTGTGTGTGTGTGTGTGTCAGATGTTGCGTTAGACATTTTTATTGTCCGTCATTATGACGGACAGGGTCGTAAAAATTCCGTCATAACGTATTATTGTCCGTCATTTCAAATTTTTATTTTTTAATGATAATGAGATATATTTAGTAGTATTTAATGTTCAAAAACACCTCAATGATGCAGCAACTGTAGTTGCTGCTGGCTGATAAACCAACGTGATATCACGACTCGCATAATTATATACGCCACTTTTAATTGGTGTGTTATCTGTAGACATTATAAGCTTTCCGTGTGTGTCAAATACACGCAGTGTCAAATACCATGCGCTGAGGGTTAGGGTTTGGGTTATGTAAACCAGAGATCTTGGCACAAATTTACATGCCATCAAATAACACATGAAAGGTAGAAAATGCATACATATAGCAAACCAAATGTCATATGAACTTGGAGTATTCCCTGCTTGTCCGTCATCCTTTACTGCATCAGTCCCTCTTTTTTCACCACATTTACAATGCCATCCCATTTACTGGGCTGTTTAAAATAGCTAAGGAGACTTGGCTGTCTTCACAGTTTGCGCTAGCAAAGTAGCATCTAATTTTGGCTAAAGTCAGCTAAACAACGATACAAGACTTGACACTGACTGATTAATATGCACACTCACCATCAACTGGACAGGGGGTCTACTACAAGTGAACTAACGAAGAGTCATTTGACTGCAGTACCACTGTTGTATTCAGTGTAGTTGTGAACAGTGGCGCTGTTGGGCTCTATACAGGTAGGATGCTGTTACGGAATGTTTGATGACATGTTAAGAGAGAGACAGACCAGCGATTCTGCGAGGAGGTTCTGTTCACAGTGTTGTTTGAAAACTTTCTTTGGTAGATTACAGATGACAGATTTAATCTGTCAAAATGACGGATGGCCTTCAGAATTTTCCGTCATTTAAAAAAAAATCTGTCAATGACGGAATATTTTTGGTTAATGCAACCTCTGGTGTGTGTGTGTGTGTGTGCACGTGTGCTGCCCGGAGAGTTAGAGGAATAGTAAAGCGTGTCAATTTCACTTTCACTTCTGCTCGGACAATCACGCTATCACCCCCCACCCCCCACATGCACACACACAATCACAGAATCGACAAGGATGGACTGCTAATCCCCCTGCTCCTACACTAATCCCCCTGCTCCGAGCCCCCCGCCCCCTCTTCCCCCATCCGAAAATCATGGACATCCCCCCAGGCTTATGAGCTTTTCACCCCCCCACATACACCTACATCTGTGCGCTTCCTGTCTACCTCACAATTTCATTCTGCAGACATACCTGGGTATTAACAGTGTAGGGAAGACCGGGGACAGTTGTAACACAGGTCAGATTGCTCCAATCAGGAACCACTTAGGATTCACATAATTCACTCTGCACATGCTCAGTTTAGTTCTTAGTCCACATGGGAAGTTGTAGTGCTGCGAGGCAGACACATCAAAATTTGTGAGGGAAAAAATAATTTTGTAATATTTTTTGCTCTAATTATTTTTGTGATTGCATAGCTTGCTTTGTAGTTGGACTCATTAAAGGTAGGTGTCACTTCCATTTTAAAGAATGATTTACCAAACAATTTTTATGTCACTACTTATTAAATATAGACTCAGATCTTTCTCAAAAGTCTGCTCTCCCCAGCATAAAAACTACCAAATCTACAACCCGTAGTTCCCCACAGGTCACATACTAGTCTAATATAAGACTATTATGCAGAGGTTTAAAGTTGTGTCAGTAATCTTTGTGACATAAAGATTTATCCAACTGTTACTCCACCTGTTCACAATTATCTAATATAAGATCATTACATCCTGTGTAGATCAATGTTTTTATTTCATACATCGGCTAATATATCAGTTATCGGCCATTATTGGATATCGGCCAATATACCAGATATGTGTCTAGTGACATCCTGATGGCGGCCAACTCCAGGAAATCCATGGTCTTGGTCCTGCTAGACCTCTCCTCGGCCTTTGACACAGTGGACCATACCATAATGATTGAGAGACTGAGGGACCTGGCAGGGATGTCAGGTCCTGTGCTAGACTGGTTCTCCTCTTACCTGACCGGCAGAAGCTTCACTGTGTCAATAAACAACTTCCAATCTGACTCAGAGGATCTACTGTGTGGTGTGCCCCAAGGCTCTGTCCTGGGACCAGTCCTATCCTTACTCTATGTCCTCCCGCTTGGCCACATTATCCGACAGTATAGTGATGTCTCCTGTCATCTATTGGCGGATGACATCCAGATATACTGCTCCTTTAAATCCTCTGAGCCCCACAAACTGAGTTCCTTAATCAACTGCTTGTCAGAGCTGAAGCAGTGGCTAAATGATAACAGCCTCCAGCTGAACTCCAGCAAAACACAGACCCTCATTATTGCCCCGGACAGTGCAATCCCAGGGATCACACAACACCTTGGAGACTTGAGTTCTTTGGTAAAGACCAAACTGAGAAATCTGGGTGTTATCTTTGACCAGAACATGTCTTTAGAATTCTACTCCAAACACCTAGTGAAAAACTGTTTCTTCCAACTCCGCAACATCTCCAAACTCTGGTCTATGGTGTCCATCAATGAGCTCAAGATGATCGTTCACGCTTTTGTGTCTTCTCGCTTAGACTACTGTAACAGCCCATTCACATACTTAAACAAGAAGGAGCTGGCCCGTCTACAGTTTGTCCAGAACTCTGCTGCAAGGCTTCTGACCCGCACAAACAGGAGAACCCACATCACTCCCATTCTTAAATCTCTCCACTGGCTCCCTGTTTTTTTATCGTTTTCATTTCAAAATTCTGGTGCTAACTTTCCGGGCTCTACAAGGCCAGGCCCCTGCATACATTGCTTCCCTGATCCAGCCCTACAGCTCGACTCGTAGCTTGAGGTCTTCAGGACAGCACCTGCTGATGGTTCCACGCACCTGTTTAAGCACACGCAGTGGCAGGTCTTTTAAAGCTGTGGCACCACGTCTATGGAATGACCTGCCTCTACACCTACGGTCCACAGACTCTGTAGAGAGCTTTAAAAAACACCTCAAAACCCTCCTGTTCAAAAAGTCCTTTCAGTTTCCCACCTGACCCAGGGCCACCACAAACTGATTACACTTTACGTATTCATCATAAAGTAAAAAATGAATAAAAAATGTGGAAAAAAAAAAAGTGTAAAAAATGTGTGTGTGTGTGTGTGTGTGTGTGTGTGTGTGTGTGTGTGTGTCCTCATCTCTGTATATCTCTTTCGCCTTATCGCTTTCCCTTTTCTCCTCCTTTACTCTCTCTCTTTAACCCCAACTGGTCAAGGCAGACGGCAATCCTTCAGGAGTCTGGGTCTGCTCGAGGTTTCTGCCTGTTAAAGGGAAGTTTTTCCTCGCCACTGTCACCAATAACAAGTGTTTGCTCCTGGAGGATTCTGTTGGGTCTCTGTAAACTTGATTTGATTCTGATTTGAAATGATAAAGCACTTTGTGACTCTGTCTGTGAAAAGTGCTCTATAAATAAAATTTACTTACTTACTTACTTACTTATATTGGCTTTTTTTAGCCCCCAATGTAGCCAATATAGGAGGCTTGTCCAGGCTTGGAGAACAGCTAACATGGCCCAAAAGAAACACTGGAGACTCCTCTTGTTGGGTCATTTTAGTAACTTAAGTAACTGTACTTAGGTTATTTATTTATTTGTTTGTTTATTTAGGTTATTTAGCTGTGTTTATGGACTCAGGGACATCAGGGAAAATAAGAAATTGCAAATTTTAGCATCTTAGCTAATTAGCGTCCACTGCATCTGCTTAACAGGATCTTTATGTATCCACATTTTCATGTGTACAGACTGTAAATGCACAGAACATAAACTGTTGGCTATATTAATTGAACTTGAAGTAATCTTTGTGGTATGTCTATTGCAAGCATTGATATTGCGAAAATGAGAAATTTTCAATATGTTGTGCAGCCTTAGTGTATAAGTATTTTTTCTTTAACATCCAAAGGAATTTTCACAACTTGTAACCTCAATGCAGACAAAGCCTCGACTGCGATCTCTGGCACCCCCTGGAAAGGTGCACACCCCAGGTTAAGAGCCATTGATTTAGAGGTGAAATGTTTGTGTTTTAGCTTTTGAGTTACCTTTCAAAAGCTGCTGAAGTTTTTATCTAAAAGTAGCTAAATTTGGTGTTTTTTGAAAAAAAAAAAAAAAGTAGCTAGGGTAGTCTGAAAAGTTTGATAAATGCAGCTACAAAAGTGCTAAGTTGTCATGTCACATCATATCCTTACAGTAGCACCCTAGAACTAGGCTTTATTTCACTGCAGACAAGCTATTTTTCCAGTGTCAGCTCAGCAAAATGCAGAATAATTGTTCAGTCAGATACACTAAATATCACACTGTGGCTGTTGAATTGGAAGTGTCCAAAACTTGCAGTCTCATGTATGTCTATGAGTCAACAAAGCAGCTTGACTGTTGGACATGTCAACTTGCGGACATACTAAAGTGAACCCCAGTATAGGTGGATTGAGGGCCGTAAAGGAAGAAAAGCTAATGAAATAAATTAAACCCACATCTGTACTGTTGTTCTTTTGATAGTTGAGAATTAGGGCTGGGTGATGTAGCCAAAAATGTTGATCATAGACATTTTCATATTGATATGAAAATGATAAATGTCAAATCATTTTTTTTTTACAGTTAAGAGGCTATTTTTGGTCCTGGGTGAAAGCTGAAGAAATCACATCACATTATTTGTGGTTTTAAATTATCCATAACATACAGTTCAAGGGAAAAAAATATCCAAAAGTATGTAACAATATAAGTAACTATATAAATTACATTAGAAACAAGCAAAAAAAAAAAAAAAAAGATCAAATAGGCTACACCTACTTATGGTTTTACAGTCAGATGACAACAAACACTTGGCAAAGAGTAGAACCTTTCATAAAGATAAAAGATATAAAACATTCACATCTGCAATGATGAAATGTTCACCATCAAAGTATGCTGGAGGAAAAATAAGTAAAACAATACAACATTGAAACATCTGTAAATGTTTTAATAAATACAGGGGCTATGTTTAAAATAGTTGTTATTGTTAAATAACCACAGGTCCCACAGACCCTGAAAACAGCTGTTATTAAGCTGCTCCTAAAAAAGAACACTCTAGAAAAGACCTCAATGAACAACTACAGGCCAATATCAAATCTTCTTTTTTTAGGTAAAATCATTGAAAAGGCTGTGTCCCAACAGCTAAATTACTTCTTAACAGTCAACAGCTGCTTTAACGTCTTTCAGTCAGGTTTTAGACCACATCACAGCACTGAGACAGCTCTGCTCAAAGTATTTAATGACATTCGCTTAAACACAGATCATGGCAGATCTTCAGTTTTAGTGTTACTGGACCTCAGTGCTGCATTTGACACAGTCAACCATGATATATTACTTGATTGACTGGAAAATTGGGTGGGACTATCTGGCACAGTTCTTGATTGGTTTGCATCCTACTTAAAGGGCAGGGATTATTTTGTGTCAATAGGTAACTTTAAATCTGAGCAGACCAAAATTACATGTGGAGTCCCCCAAGGCTCCATCCTGGGGCCCCTTCTGTTCAACATCTACATGCTTCCACTGGCTCAGATCATAGAAAAAAACAAAATAGATAACCATAACTATGCAGATGACACACAGCTCTACATTTCAATGTCCCCAGGTGACCATACAAGCACTGGGTAAATGCATGGAGCAAATATCTGAATGGATGGGCCATAACTTTCTTCAGTTAAACAGAGAAAAAACTGAGGTAGTCGTTTTTGGACCCAAGGAGGAGCGTCTTAAAATCAGCATACAGCTCCAGTCACTTCAGTTAAAAACCTCAGACCAGGCCAGGAATTTGGGTGTTGTCATGGATTCAGACCTGAATTTTAAAAACCACATACAAACAATTACAAAGTCAGCTTACTATCACCTCAAGAACATTTCTAGGATTAAAGGACTGATGTTACAGCAGGACCTTGAAAAACTTGTCCATGCATTTATCTTTAGTCGAGTTGACTACTGTAACAGTATCTTCTGTGGTCTCCCTAAAAAGTCTATTCGACAACTGCAGCTGATCCAGAATGCTGCTGCTCGAGTCCTCACTAAGACCAAGAGAGTGGACCACATCAGCCCAGTTCTGAGGTCTCTACACTGGCTCCCAGTCTCTCAGAGAATAGACTTCAAAATTCTCTTACTAGCATATAAAGCACTGAATGGTTCAGGCCCAAAATACATGAGAGACCTTCTAGTCCAGTATGAACCATCCAGACCACTCAGGTCATCTGGTGCAGGTCTGCTCTGTGTTCCCAAAGTCAGAACTAAACATGGAGAATCAGCGTTCAGTTTCTATGCTCCATATATCTGGAACAAACTACCAGAAAATATCAGGTCTGCTGAGAGTCTGAGTTCTTTTAAGTCCAGGTTAAAGACTCACCTGTTCACTGCTGCCTTTGACTGAAAGGCTTTTGACTTTTTAAATTTTATATTCTCTTTGAAAGTCTGCACTGCAACTTTTACTTTAAGATGTGTGTGTTTTTATTTTTATTTTATTTTATTCTATTTTATTTATTTATTTATTTTTTTGATTTTATGTGTTGTTTTCTTGCTTGCTGTTTTTGATCACCTTTTATATGTTTCTTTTATAATGTTTTAAATGTGTTTCTTTTTGTTTCTTTTATTTCAATGTCCTGTGTGAAGCACCTTGAATTGCCTTGTTGCTGAAATGTGCTATACAAATAAACTTGCCTTGCCTTAAATGGCTAATGCATTATTTATGTTGAACTCCTTCAATTAACGCTGAAAATCTTACTTATATGCCCATATATGTATATATATATGTATACATATATATATATATATATATATATATATATATACATATATATATATATATATATATATATATATATATATATATATATATATATATATATATATGTATATATATATATATATATATATATATATATATATATATATATATATATATATATATATACACACACACAGGGTGGGGAAGCAAAATTTACAATGAACATTTAGTTGGTTTTTCTCAGCAGGCACTACGTCAATTGTTTTGAAACCAAACATATATTGATGTCATAATCATACCTAACACTATTATCCATTCAGAAACTTTTGCCCATATGAGTAATCAGGAAAGCAAACGTCAAAGAGTGTGTGATTTGCTGACTGCACTCGTCACACCAAAGGAGATTTCAAAAATAGTTGGAGTCTCCATAAAGACTGTTTATAATGTAAAGAAGAGAATGACTATGAGCAAAACTATTACGAGAAAGTCTGGAAGACACTATTCAAGAGGAATGGGAGAAGTTGTCACCCGAATATTTGAGGAACACTTGCGCATGTTTCAGGAAGCGTGTGAAGGCAGAAAGAAGGAGGATTACAAATCCTACTAGGACAGATTGAAATTTTAGTTTGTCCTAGGACAAACTGAAATCCTACAAGACATTAGGATCTGAAGATTGGAATTCCAATCTGTTCTAGGAGAATTTGCAATCCTACTAGGACAGATTGTAATTCTATTTGGAAGTGGGATCTGAAGATTGGAAAAATACAGCAAAAAATATAAGAATTCTGTCAGGACAATCTCGAATTCTATTAGGAGAATGTCAGATTATATCAAAATGTATGGAAAATAGACTGAATCATTTCACAGCCAAAATTCCAGTCAATTTCAGCATAGGTAAGCATACAATTTCGCCATCACTATTACTACACCAGCTGAATTATTTTCATATCTTTCATATCTATATCAGTGTAACGAAAAACCTTTGTAGTATTACTTGTTTGAAATTTTGAAGTTAGCTGTAGACTAACGTTAGTGTCACTATTGAGTAGTATGTAGCACATTTAAGTATTAGAAAAATAACTGACAAAACCTCTGTAGTATTACTTGTTTGAAATTTTGAAGTTAGCAATAGACTAAGTTCATTGTTACTATTGAGTAGTATGTAGCACCTTTAAGTATTAGAAAAAAACTGACAAAACCTCTATAGTATTACTTGTTTGAAATTTTGAAGTTAGTACTATAGACTAAGGTTATTGTCACTTAACTTGTGAGTAGTATGCAGCACATTTAAGTCTTAGAAAAAGTCTTTGAAGCTTAGCTATAGAATATTAGATTCAAAGTCTGTGTAAATTCTGAATAAAATCATGGTTTGTAAGAATATTGTTGTTTCTTTTACTTTTAACCCTACCATCTAGACCAGGGGGCAGCAAAATGCCAATGCCAACTTTAACATCGTACATTTTCTGAATGGCTTGGCAACAATTAGATAATAATAAAATTGTATGTTGCCATGGCAGCGGGTTGTTTACAGGTACGTTTTTCAAATTCTACCGATTTCTGAATACAAATGTGTCTCATTTACATACCAATGACAGTTACAAATGGCCATTGAATAAGGTTGGACCAGATAGGACAGCTGGCATCCTGGTTACAATGTGTATTGACCTAAGGGCCATATACTGTATCTAAGATATGAAAATAATTCAGCTGGAATGGTGATGGCGAAATCGTAGGACAGACTGAAATTCCAAAATTCCAATCTTCAGATCCCACTTCCAAATAGAATTACAATCTGTCCTAGTAGGATTGTAAATTCTCCTAGGACAGATTGGAATTCCAATCTTCAGATCCTAATTTCTTGTAGGATTTGAAATTCCAATCTTCAGATCCCACTTCCAAATAGAATTACAATCTGTCCTAGTAGGATTGTAAATTCTCCTAGGACAGATTGGAATTCCAATCTTCAGATCCTTATTTCTTGTAGGATTTCAGTTTGTCCTAGGACAAACTAAAATTTCAATCTGTCCTAGTAGGATTAGTAATCTTACTGTGTAATACTACAATGTAGTACTACTACTACATTGTAGTACTACAATTACTATCTGTCCTAGTAGGATTAGGAATCCTACTGGATTTCAATCTCTACTGTGACATATATATATATATATATATATATATATATATATATATACACACACACACATATATTAGGGATGTCCGATAATATCGACCCACCGATATTATCGACCCACCGATATTATCGGCCCACCGATATTATCGGCCCGACATTGACATAAAAATGTAATATCGGTGAATATCAGTATCGGTTTTTTTGCCTATCATTAAAACCGATAAAATAATGCCTTGATCTCACCGGCATTTACTGATGCGTAAATGAAGCATTGTTTGTAGCTGAAAGAAATGTGCAGTTTTCAAAGTTGTACAGTAGAGTTGCCACACTGTAATAGACTCATGGAGGGAGGGAGAGAAAATAAATAAATATGGCATTTTTTCCACAACTTAACTCTTTCTCTGCCAATGACGAGATTTTCCGTCACTCCGTGTTTTCACTGTTATACTGTAGTTGAAGCTGTTGCGGATCGTGTGAATTACTTTCCTTAGTCCAAAAACAAACAATTAAGCAGCTTTTTCGGAAAAATGAAGGACCGGGTTTTATGTTTTCGCACTGGAGTCTCCGTATCCCATGGCAATGCATCCAGCGGCAGTCACTGAATGAGGAAATGCAGACTGTGCAGGAACCGCGCGCAGTTTCAAAAGCCTTAAAGATGATTATGGAGACAGAGTCTGACAATTCAATACATGATGGAGTTACAGAAGAGCCATTTAGAGACAGGAACGGAGAAATAGAATGTGAGGGAGACGGACACGAAACACGGATCGGCACAAGTCCGACACGGAGGTGCGGGGGGGGGGGGCGCACAGAGCGACACAGAGACAATGACAGACAGGAGGAAGAGAGAAGAGACATTTAAAGAGGACATTCAAGGAGAAGACAGACACACAGACATGGGACAAGAAAAAGGACAGCTAGTCTGAATCTGTTAGAGTGAGTTCAGATTCAGACTGTGGACAGAACAGATTCAGCTGTATAATGTCAGTGGGGACACAGGTAAGACACTGTTTGATTTGGCTTTAGTATGAAATAAATAAATACATATATTTATACATAGATTAATAACTAGATGTCCATATAATTATTTACAGATCAAACACAGCAGCTGGTCCAACAGGAGAACCTGGTGCAGCCAAGCGAAGGCCAGAAATCTACAGTATTTAGTGCATTTGTTTCTTTGTTTCTTGAAAATGAGGAATATTGAAGTGTTTATATCAAAAAACTAAACTACTATGTGGAAGACTTATAACTGATGTATGTAAATGTGTAAAGTTTAGAAGGAACCTGGTGCTTTAGAAGATGTTTGGTCTAAAGTTTGGTGTAGATTCCTCTAATATTTTGTGGAATGATGGGATATCTTAGAACTGTTTGTTACTATTATTGTTGTTATTATTATTTTATTTTGTGATTTGGAATACAGTGTTACTGTTGGTAAATGAGAAAGAGTCAAAAATGTAAATAGGAAATCAATTTTATCTTGAAAACCAATATGTTTGGAAAACAATGCAGTTTTCTCAGTTTTTTGCTCAAAATTCAGTTTTTTCCTGAAAATGACCAATATTCAAATGTTCATATCTCATGAACGAAGGGAGATAGAATAAAATCCTGAAGTTGAAGTTCTGTTCTTTCTTTTGATGTATTCAGTGTTCACATACTCTTAACACAACATTTTCAGTGAGCCTCCAAAGATTAGTGAAAATGACCAAAAAGGCTGGCACTGGCTACCAACTCACTGGAAAATGCTCTGGCGGGGAAAGAGTTAAGTTGAAATATGTATTCTTTGCACAGACAGTGTTTACATTTTAAAAGCCTTGTTGCATTTGAGAATGCATCCAATGGGGCATCACAATAAAATTAGGCATGATGTGTTAATTCCATGACAGGAGATATGTGATGTTACCTAAAAGTAGTTTAATATCCCACATATATCGGCAGCGATATCGGTAGATATCGGAATCGGAAATTAAGCGTTGGACAATATCAGCATATGGGTTTTTGGCAAAAAAGCCAATATTGGACATCCCTAATATATATATATATATATATATATATATATATATATATATATATATATATATATATATATATATATATTAGGCCTGTAACGGTACACAAAATTTTCGGTTCAGTACGTTTTCGGTTTTGAAAGCCATGGTTCAGTTTTTTTCGGTTCGGTACGGGAAGAAAGAAAACCCCCCAAAATGTCTTTAATGCATTTATGAATTTTTGAACATTCTTCTACTAATTTTTGGAGACAATAGAATATAGAAAAACAGGAATAATATAATTCTGCTGCTATAAATCAAATGGAAAATAAAATATTACTAAATGTATTTTAAACATTAGTATTGCACTTTTCCCTGAAAGGAAGTCTTGAACAAACAACAAAAATCTAATCACAGTTCTGTCAGTTAACATTCTGCTTTAAAATAACAAAAAAAAAATTCCACATGAAGTGCAACAAGAGAGCAAACTGATATTCTGTTTAAACAAACTGAAGAGCAACACTGACAGATAAATTAACCTAATTATTATTTTTTTTAGGACAGATAAACTGTTTAGGCCACTTTGTGTACCTGTGTGTGTGTGTGCGTGCGAGTGCGTGCAGGGTGCGACTTGTCAAAAACACAGGGGGGGATTTCTTTTTTTTTTTTTTTTTTTTTTTAGTCTGAGGCAGGGGGTTTATCGTGGGGGTTCGGTCCATAACTAACGTAACTAACGCTGGCGTGAAACGAAAGTGAAACTTTACATCCTTTCGACTCCTTTACAACTTCCAACTCCCGGGTTCTATTCCTCTATTATACAGCGTGTGTGTGTGTGAGAGACAGAGAGAGAGACAGCTAGGCAGCTACAAATACCGTAGTTCCTAGGGGCCAAACAACATCCGTCTTATCAACGTCTCTTTCCTCGTTGTTGTCTTTCACCTGAACTGATCCAAACAGGACTGTAATGATGGTGGAGGGCCTTCAGTCTCTTCCCTTCAAGGTTGACATCATATTTGTTGCTTTTTTTTTTTAACCTTATGGAAGCAGCTATTTCATATTTTGAGTCGTTGTGCACTAGTTCCATATGTCCATGTGAAACTTGCGCGGATTTAAAGTTCCGCATCGAACGACGCCTTTCGTTCCTTTTTCTTTTTCTCATCATACTGTGCCGTTTCGGTACAGCTGTGTACCGAACCGAAAAGGTGTGTACCGAAACGGTTCGGTACATGTACCATTACAGGCCTAATACATACATACACACACACATATATATATATATATATATATATATATATATATATATGCTTTTATATCAAAGAGCTCATGGCTTGAAACAGACTGCAGTTCTATGAACCTGTCAGGGTATTTTTGTCTGTCAGGACTTATCATGTGACTCAAAATGATAAATAATAAACCTCTGTCACTACCTGTGCTTCCCCAGAAATAAGTAGATTTCTGCGTAGACCTTTGTGTGGGCATCCACTATGTTTTATGCATTACAGTTGATGTGATGATGTGATGACTTAAACTGTAACTGAATGTTGTCTGTATGTAAAAATTCCATAAGAGTCAGAGTTGAGAGTGTGTTCACCTTCACATAGAAGTTACAGCTATGTCTTACAGATCTAAATTTATGTATTTTCACAACAAACATGCCTTGTATTTGACGTTAAAACATTGTTGTTGCCTGTAGGGAATAATGACCACTTTTCCCTTCTCAGCTCAACAGGAGTCAGGCAGTGGCAGTCGCTCAGCAACACTGTCAAACACAATGACAGATGTGTGCTCAGAGCTCATTACTAGTTACATTGTTTGGTATTAGACTGTTATCTTGACCAGTAGACTAGGAGACTCCAGTTCAGCAGACAATACCAGCCACTTGCTTTATTCACACAGATGTAGTGTGCCAAGACCTTGAAAATGCCTGTGGTTTACGGAAAATTTGGACTGGATTTGAAGTAATGGGGTGGCATTATGGGTGACACTCTGTCCTGCCAGAAGGACGGAGGGGGTGGATTTTATGTTGATCTAAGCAGCTGAGGAAAATAATAATGTATTGGATTTATATATGGCTTTTGGTTTATATTTTTGATGTGTTAAAAGCCCATGTAAGGCTGGGCATACTTTTATACCAGACACAATAATAATTAAAGCTGCAAGCAGCATTGGGCGGGACCTCGCACCGGGCGTTCCGCCTCCCCCGCGATCCGCCTCCTGTGACCGTCGAAACCTCAGCTCCACTCACACCTGTCCGTCCCCATACCAGTTCCCACCCTTTAGTGTCCATCCTCCTTACATCTGTACAGAACACCAGCGAACCTCTGCTGAAACCACCATCACCTTTAAAATGAGACTTTTATTTTGGAAACCATTTGTTTTGTGTGTGAGAGAAAGAATCAGTTAGAAAAATGAATTGAAATTGTATGAATAACTGAGTATTAAAGTTATGATTTAAGGCTTTTATTTTGGAAAAACCCTATTGTGTCAGCATGTGTGTCTGTGAGAAAGACTACTTTTGAATAAAGAAACATTGTACAAACAGTTGAGCGTTTAGTCATAAAAATGAAAAGAAGTTATGTAATAGACATTTTGTATTATTGGTAATTGGGGTTTTATTTTGAAAAAATGTACTCCGTGTACTTTTGAATGTGTGCAACATTTCCAATATCCACAATACAATGCAGTAAAACCTGTTTTAAAATGGAGAAAGAAAAAAAAAAAAAAAAGTGGATTGCCTGGGACTTGAACCCCAGTCCTTTTGTTCTATAGGGAGCTTACATGAACCACTGCACTACAGAAAGACACATACAAATGTGCGCCAGGAAGAGTTTTATAGGGACTTTGTCACTGTTAAAAGTGAAAGTAAACATAGTCTTCAAAAAATCGCGATAATTCCATAACCGTAGGTCGGATCTGAAAAATTCTTTCACTTTTGGATTCTGCAGACTTGTGGGAATTTGTGGGAATGAGGTATAACTTTTTATTCAAAAGTCTGAAATGAATAAGCAGTAATTGCAGAAACATAGAGTAACTTTCAAAGGCAGATTACCAACTTCCTGTTGCGAGTTAGCTCATGAGTGTCAGTGTATGATTTGTCGGCTCAATCAGACCAACATTTTGGCATTTGTTTCATGTTTCTGTGACATTCCTACTGGCCGCTAGGGCAGATTTTGTGTGTTTTTTAGTACATAGGTGGCGCTACAGAGTCCATTTTGGCACACAAGGGGTTAATTTTGATATTGAATCAAAGTGTTCACCAGCCATGACATACATGGCAAATTTGGTGAGTTTTGGAGCATGTTAAGGGGGTCAAATGGCAGTCTAAAGTGGAAAAAGTATGAAAATAAACAAATTCTTATAAATCAATAACCGTACATTCTATCTCAAAAATTTTTGGATGTGAGAGTTGTGCTGAGTCCCGTGAACGCGTAGATATGTCACATGTGGGGAAAAACTCCAAAGTGAAAAATGAGTTCCAAATATCGCAACGTTGCAGGCTTGTAAAAAAAAAAACTAAGACAGTTATGGAAAAGGTGTGAAATCATTTTATTAAGGACGTTTCACTGTATCTTTTGGCACTATTAAGAAGTCAATACCACAAACAGTGTCATAGGAGTTAGTTTTAAAAATTTTATTTTGAAAGGCATGTTGCGAAGTTCCTGTTGGAGCTAGCTCATAGGTGTCAGCATGTGATTTGTAGTGCTTCATCCAACAAAAATTTTGGCACTGGTTCCATGTCTCTACGAAATTCCTACTGGCCACTAGGGCTGTTTCCGTTTTTTTCATATAGGTGGCGCTAGAGAGCTCATTTTGGCACCTATGGGGTTAATTTTTTCATTTTATCAAATTTTTCGCAAGGCCTGACATGTGTGCCAAATTTGGTGAGTTTTCGTGCATGTTCAGGGGGTCAAAATCCAGGTCAAAGTGGTGTGTGAATAATAATAATAATATTAAAACTGCAAGCAGCATTGGGCGGGACCTCGCACCGGGCGATCCGCCTCCCCCGCGATCCGCCACCTGTGACTGTCGACACCTCAGCTCCACTCACACCTCTCTGTCCCCATACCAGTTCCCACCCTTTAGTGTCTGTCCTCCTTACATCTGTACAGAACACCAGTGACCCTCTGCTGAAACCACCATCATCTTTAAATGAGACTTTTATTTTGGAAACCCTACTGTGTGTATGTGCATTTGTTTTGTATGTGAGAGAAAGAATCAGTTTGAAAAATGAATTGAAATTGTATGAATAATTGAGCATTAAAGTGATGATTTATCACATTTAAGGCTTTTATTTTGGAAAAACCCTATTGTGTGAGGATGTGTGTCTGTGAGAAAGAGTACTTTTGAATGAAGAAACATTGTACAAACAGTTGAGCGTTTGGTCATAAAAATGAAAAGAAGTGGTGTAATAGACATTATGTATTATTCTTAATTTTGGTTTTATTTTGAAAAAATGTACTCCGTGTACTTTTGAATGTGTGCAAAATTTCCAATATCCACAATACAATGCAGTAAAACCTGTTAAAAAAAAAAAAAAAAAAAATTGGATTGCCTGGGACTTGAACCAGGGTCCTCTTAATCAATAGGCAGCTACATGAACCACTGCCCCACAGAGAGACATATGAAAATGTGCACCAGCAAGAGTTTTATAGGGATTTTGCCATTTGGAAAAGTGAAACTAAACATAGTCTTGAAAAAATCACCATAATTCCAGAACCGTAGGTCGTATCTGAAAAATTCTTTCACTTTTGGATTCTGCAGACTTGTGGGAATTTCATGAGGTATTTTTTTTGTTTTTAAAGTGTAAAATGTATAAGCAGTAATTGCAGAAACGTAGAGTAACTTTCAAAGGCAGATTGCCAACTTCCTGTTGGAGTTAGCTCATGAGTGTCAGTGTATGATTTGTCGGCTCAATCAGACCAACATTTTGGCATTTGTTTCTTGTTTCTGTGACATTCCTCCTGGCCGCTAGGGCAGATTTTGTGGGTTTTTAAGTACAAAGATGGCGCTACAGAGTCCATTTTGGCACCCAAGGGGTTAAATTTGATATTGAATGAGAGTGTTCAACAGCAATGACATACATGGCAAATTTGGTGAGTTTTGGAGCAAGTTAAGGGGGTCAAATGGCAGTCTAAAGTGGAAAAAGTATGAAAAGAAACAAATTGTAATAAATCAATAACCGTTCATCCTATCTCAAAAATGTTTGGATGTGAGAGTTTTGCTGTGTCCCGTGAACGCGTAGATATGTCACATGTGGGGAAAAACTCCGAAGTAAAAAATGAGTTCCAAACATCGCAACTTTGCGGATTTCTAAAGAAAAAACTAAGGCAGTTATGGAGAAGGTGTGAAATTGTTTTATTAAGGAGGTTTCACTGTATCTTTTGGCGCTATTTAGAAGTCAATACGGTAAACGGTGTCATCGGAGTTAGTTTTGAAAATTTTATTTTGAAAGGCTTATTGCGAACTTCCTGTTGGAGATAGGTCATCAGTGTCAGTGGATGATTTGTAGAGCATTGTCCAACCAACATTTGGGCAGTGGTTCCATGTCTGTATGACATTCCTACTGGCCACTAGGGCCGTTGCCGTTTTTTTAACATAGGTGGCGCTAGAGAGCTCATTTTGGTACCTATGGGGTTAATTTTTTCATTTTATCAAATTTTTCGCCAGGCCTGACATGTGTGCCAAATTTGGTGAGTTTTTGAGCATGTTTAGGGGGGCAAATTCCAGTTTAAAGCGTCACGGAAAATTAATAATAATAATTAAAGCTGCAAGCAGCATTGGGCGGGACCTCGCACTGGGCATTCCGCCTCCCCCGCGATCTGCCACCCGTGACTGTTGATGCCTCAGCTCCACTCACACCTCTCCGTCCCCATACCAGTTCCCACCCTTTAGTGTCCGTCCTCCTTACATCTGTACAGAACACCAGCGACCCTCTGCTGAAACCACCATCACCTTTAAAATGAGACTTTTATTTTGGAAAACCTACTGTGTGTATGTGCATTTGTTTTTAATATGAGAGAAAGAATCAGTTTGAAAAATGAATTGAAATTGTATGAATAAGTGAGTATAAAAGTGATGATTTACCACATTTAAGGCTTTTATTTTGGGAAAAACCCTATTGTGTGAGGATGTGTGTCTGTGAGAAAGAGTACTTTTGAATGACGAAACATTGTAAAAGCAGTTGAGCGTTTGGTCATAAAAATGAAAAGAAGTTATGTAATAGACATTTTGTATTATTCTTAATTTTGGTTTTATTTTGAAAAAATGTACTCCGTGTACTTTTGAATGTGTGCAAAATTTCCAATATCCACAATACAATGCAATAAAACCTGTTTTAAAATTTTAAAAAAAAGTTTGGATTGCCTGGGACTTGAACCAGGGTCCTTCTGCTCCATAAGTAGCTACATGAACCACTGCACTAAGGACAGACATACAGCTGTGCACCAGCAAAACTTTTATAGGGATTTTGCCATTTGGAAAAGTGAAACTAAACATAGTCTTCAAAAAAATCGCCATAATTCCATAACCGTAGGTCGTATCTGAAAAATTCTTTCACTTTTGGATTCTGCAGACTTGTGGGAATTTCATGAGGTATATATTTTTTTTAAAAGTGTGAAATGAATGAGCAGTAATTGCAGAAACGTAGAGTAACTTTCAAAGGCAGATTGCCAACTTCCTGTTGCGAGTTAGCTCATGAGTGTCAGTGTATGATTTGTCGGCTCAATCAGACCAACATTTTGGCATTTGTTTCATGTTTCTGTG
The DNA here is from genome assembly GCF_902148855.1 of Sphaeramia orbicularis. Classification (NCBI taxonomy): domain Eukaryota; kingdom Metazoa; phylum Chordata; class Actinopteri; order Kurtiformes; family Apogonidae; genus Sphaeramia; species Sphaeramia orbicularis. The sequence continues at coordinate 7,055,192 of NC_043970.1, read as the reverse complement.
ACATTCCTACTGGCCGCTAGGGCAGATTTTGTGGGTTTTTAAGTACAAAGATGGCGCTACAGAGTCCATTTTGGCACCCAAGGGGTTAAATTTGATATTGAATGAGAGTGTTCACCAGCCATGACATACATGGCAAATTTGGTGAGTTTTGGAGCATGTTAAGGGGGTCAAATGGCAGTCTAAAGTGGAAAAAGTATGAAAAGAAACAAATTGTTATAAATCAATAACCGTTCATCCTATCTCAAAAATTTTTGGATGTGAGAGTTGTGCTGTGTCCCATGAACGCGTAGATATGTCACATGTGGGGAAAAAGTCCAAAGTGAAAAATGAGTTCCAAACATTGCAACTTTGCGGGTTTCTAAAAAAAAAACTAAGGCAGTTATGGAGAAGGTGTGAAATTGTTTTATTAAGGAGGTTTCACTGTATCTTTTGGCGCTATTTAGAAGTCAATACGGCAAACGGTGTCATCGGAGTTAGTTTTGAAAATTTTATTTTGAAAGGCATATTACGAACTTCCTGTTGGAGATAGGTCATCAGTGTCAGTGGATGATTTGTAGAGCATTGTCCAACCAACATTTTGGCAGTGGTTCTATGTCTGTACGACATTCCTACTGGCCACTACGGCCGTTGCCGTTTTTCTCACATAGGTGGCGCTAGAGAGCTCATTTTGGCCCCTATGGGGTTAATTTATTCATTTTATCAAATTTTTCGGCAGGCCTGACATGTGTGCCAAATTTGGTGAGTTTTCGAGCACGTTTAGGGGGGCAAATTCCAGTTTAAAGCGTCACGGAAAAATAATAATAATAATATTAAAGCTGCAAGCAGCATTGGGCGGGACCTCGCACCGGGCGTTCCGCCTCCCCTGCGATCCGCCTCCCGTGACCGTCCACACCTCAGCTCCACTCACACCTGTCCGTCCCCATACCAGTTCCCACCCTTTAGTGTCCGTCCTCCTTACATCTGTACAGAACACCAGCGACCCTCTGCTGAAACCACCATCACCTTTAAAATGAGACTTTTATTTTGGAAAACCTACTGTGTGTATGTGCATTTGTTTTGTATGTGAGAGAAAGAATCAGTTTGAAAAATGAATTGAAATTGTATGAATAATTGAGCATAAAAGTGATGATGTCTCACATTTAATGCTTTTATTTTGGAAAAACCCTATTGTGTGAGCATGTGTGTCTGTGAGAAAGAGTACTTTTGAATGAAGAAACATTGTACAAAGAGTTGAGCGTTTGATCATAAAAATGAAAAGAAGTTATGTAATAGAAATTTTGTATTATTGGTATTTGGGGTTTTATTTTAAAAAAATGTACTCCGTGTACTTTTGAATGTGTGCAAAATTTCCAGTATCCAAAATACAATGCAGTAAAACCTGTTTTAAGATGGAGAAAAAAAAAAAAAAAAAAAAAAGTTTGGATTGTCTGGGACTTGAACCCACGTCCTCTTGCTCCATAGGCAGCTACATGAACCACTACACTAAGGACAGCCATAGACAGCTGCCCACCAAGAAGAATTTTATAGGGACTTTGTCATTGTTAAAAGTGAAAGTAAACATAGTCGGTCCCATGACACCTCAGCTCCACTCACACCTCTCTGTCCCCATACCAGTTCCCACCCTTTAGTGTCTGTCCTCCTTACATCTGTACAGAACACCAGCGACCCTCTGCTGAAACCACCATCACCTTTAAAATGAGACTTTTAATTTGGAAACCCTACTGTGTGTATGTGCAGTTGTTTTGTATGTGAGAGAAAGAATCAGTTTAAAAAATGAATTGAAATTGTATGAATAATTGAGCATTAAAGTGATGATTTGTCACATTTAAGGCTTTTATTTTGGAAAAACCCTATTGTATGAGCATGTGTGTCTGTGAGAAAGAGTACTTTTGAATGAAGAAACATTGTACAAACAGTTGAGCGTTTGGTCATAAAAATGAAAAGAAGTTATGCAATAGAAATTTTGTATTATTATTAATACGAGATTTATTTTGGGAAAAAAAATTACTCTGTGTACTTTGTAATGTGTGCAAAATGTCCAATATCCACAATACAATGCAGAAAAAACAGTTTTAAAATTAAAGCTGCAAGCAGCATTGGGCGGGACCTCGCACCGAGCGTTCCGCCTCTCCCGCGATCCGCCTCCCGTGACCGTCCACACCTCAGCTCCACTCACACCTCTGTGTCCCCATACCAGTTCCCAACCTTTAGTGTCTGTCCTCCTTACATCTGTACAGAACACCAGCGAGCCTCTGGTGAAACCACCATCACCTTTAAAATGAGACTTTTAATTTGGAAACCCTACTGTGTGTATGTGCATTTGTTTTGTATGTGAGAGAAAGAATCAGTTATAAAAATGAATTGAAATTGTGTGAATAATTGAGCATTAAAGTGATGATTTGTCACATTTAAGGCTTTTATTTTGGAAAAACCCTATTGTGTGAGCATGTGTGTCTGTGAGAAAGAGTACTTTTGAATGAAGAAACATTGTGCAAACAGTTGAGCGTTTGGTCATAAAAATGAAAAGAAGTTATGTAATAGACAGTATGTATTATTTTTAATAAGGGTTTTATTTTGAAAAAAAATGTACTCCGTGTACTTTTGAATGTGTGCAAAATTTCCAATATCCACAATATAATGCAGCAAAACCTGTTTTAAAATGTGATGGAGGGAATAAAAACCAAAAAACAAAAAAAAAAGAAGCTATTTCCCTGTCTGGGGTTTGAACCCAGGACTCCTGTATAACAGAACACTGCTCTAACCACTGGTCTATATTCAGATGCCCACAAGATGGCAGTAGTGTGCTTTATATAGGGATTTTGCCATTGTGAAAAGTGAAACTAAACATACTTTTCAAAAAATCGCCATTATTCCAGAACCGTAGGTCGTATCTGAAAAATTCTTTCACTTTTGGATTCTGCACACTTGTGGGAATTCAATGAGGTATAACTTTTGTGTCAAAACTCTAAAATGAATAAGCAGTAATTGCAGAAACGTAGAGTAACTTTCAAAGGCAGATTGCCAACTTCCTGTTGGAGTTAGCTCATGAGTGTCAGTGTATGATTTGTCGGGCTCAATCAGACCAACATTTTGGCATTTGTTTCATGTTTCTGTGACATTCCTACTGGACGCTAGGGCAGATTTTGTGTGTGTTTTAGTACATAGGTGGCGCTACAGAGTCCATTTTGGCACCCAAGGGGTTAATTTTGATATTGAATCAAAGTGTTCCCCAGCCATGACAAACATGGCAAATTTGGTGAGTTTTGGAGCATGTTAAGGGGGTCAAATGGCAGTCTAAAGTGGAAATATTATGAAAATAAACAAAGTGTCATAAATCAATAACCATACATCGTATCAGAAAATTTTTTGAATGTGAGTGTTGTGCTGAGTCCCATGGACGTGTAGATATGTCACATGTGGGGAAAAACTCCAAAGTGAAAAATGAGTTCCAAACATGGCAACTTTGCAAGCTTGTAAAATCAAAACTAAGACAGTTCTGGAAAAAGTACAAGATCACTTTTTTGAGGAGGGTTCACTCTATCTTTTGGTGCTATTTAGGAGTGAATACGACAAACGGTGTCACCGGAGTTAGTTTTAAAAATGTTATATTTAAAGGCATATTGCGAACTTCCTGTTGGAGTTAGGTTAGGGGCATCCATGTAACATTTGTAGTGCTTCATCCAACAAACATTTTGGCACTGGTTCCATGTCTCTACGACATTCCTACTGGCCACTAGGGCTGTTTCCATTTTTTTTCACATAGGTGGTGCTAGAGAGCCCATTTTGGCACCTATGGGGTTAATTTTTTCATTTTATCAAATTTTTCGCCAGGCCTGACATGTGTGCCAAATTTGGTGAGTTTTTGAGCATGTTTAGGGGGTCAAAATCCAGTTCAAAGTGACGGCGGAAAAAGAAAAATAATAATATTAAAGCTGCAAGCAGCATTGGGCGGGACCTCGCACCGGGCGATCGGCCTCCCCCACGATCCGCCTCCCGTGACCGTCCACACCTCAGCTCCACTCACACCTCTCCGTCCCCATACCAGTTCCCACCCTTTAGTGTCCATCCTCCTTACATCTGTACAGAACACCAGCGACCCTCTGCTGAAACCACCATCACCTTTAAAATGAGACTTATTTTGGAAAACCTACTGTGTGTATGTGCATTTGTTTTGTATGTGAGAGAAAGAATCAGTTAGAAAAATGAATTGAAATTGTATGAATAATTGAGCATTAAAGTGATGATTTACCACATTTAAGGCTTTTATTTTGGAAAAACCCTATTGTGTGAGCATGTGTGTCTGTGAGAAAGAGTACTTTTGAATGAAGAAACATTGTACAAACAGTTGAGCGTTTGGTCATAAAAATGAAAAGAAGTTATGTAATAGAAATTTTGTATTATTGGTATTTGGGGTTTTATTTTGAAAAAATGTACTCCGTGTACTTTTGAATGTGTGCAAAATTTCCAATATCCAAAATACAATGCAGTAAAACCTGTTTTAAAATGGAGAAAGAAAAAAAAAAAAAAAAAGTTTGGATTGTCTGGGAGTTGAACCCAGGTCCTCTTGTTCCATAGAACCACTGCACTAAGGACAGACATATACATCTGTGCACCAGGAAGAGTTTTATAGGGACTTTGTCATTGTTAAAAGTGAAAGTAAACATAGTTTTCAAAAAATCGCCATAATTCCATAACCGTAGGTCGTATCTGAAAAATTCTTTCACTTTTGGATTCTGCAGACTTGTGGGAATTGAGTGAGGTATAACGTTTTATTCAAAAGTCTGGAATGACTGAGTAGTAATTGCAGAAACGTAGAGTAACTTTCAAAGGCAGATTGCCAACTTCCTGTTGGAGTTAGCTCATGAGTGTCAGTGTATGATTTGTCGGGCTCAATCAGACCAACGTTTTGGCATTTGTTTCATGTTTCTGTGACATTCCTACTGGCCGCTAGGGCAGATTTTGTGTGTTTTTTAGTAAATAGGTGGCGCTACAGAGTCCATTTGGCGCCCAAGGGGTTAATTTTGATATGGTATGAAAGTGTTCACCAGCCATGACATACATGGCAAATTTGGTGAGTTTTGGACCATGTTAAGGGGGTCAAATGGAAGTCTAAAGTGGAAAAAGTATGAAAAGAAAAAAATTGTTATAAATCAATAACCGTACATGCTATCTGAAAAATTTTTGCATGTGAGTATTGTGGTGAGTACCATGAATGCGTAGATATGTCACATGTGGGGAAAAACTCCAAAGTGAAAAATGAGTTCCAAACATCGCAACTTTGCGGCCCTGTAAAAGAAGAAGTAAGACAGGTCTGGAAAAAGTGTGAGATCAGATTTTTGAGGAGGGTTCACTATCTTTTGGGGCTATTTAGAAGTCAATACGACAAACGGTGTCATCGGAGTTAGTTTTAGAAATTTTATTTTGAAAGGCATATTGCGAACTTCCTGTTGGAGATAGGTCATCAGTGTCAGTGGATGATTTGTAGTAATTCATCCAACAAAAATTTTGGCACTGGTTTCATGTCTGTATAACATTCCTACTGGCCACTAGGGCAGTTGCCGTTTTTATCACATAGGTGGCGCTAGAGAGGCCATTTTGGCACCTATGGGGTTATTTTTTGCATTTTATGAAATTTTTCGCCAGGCCTGACATGTGTGCCAAATTTGGTGAGTTTTTGAGCATGTTTAGGGGGTCAAAATCCAGTTGAAAGTGGCGTCGGGAAAATAATAATAATAATTAAAGCTGCAAGCAGCATTGGGCGGGACCTCGCACCGGGCGTTCCGCCTCCCCTGCGATCCGCGTCCCGGGAACGTCCACACCTCAGCTCCACTCACACCTCTCCATCCCCATAGGAGTTCCCATCCTTTAGTGTCTGTCCTCCTTACATCTGTACAGAACACCAGCGACCCTCTGCTGAAACCACCATCACCTTTAAAATGAGACTTTTATTTTGGAAACCCTACTGTGTGTATGTGCATTTGTTTTGTGTGTAAGAGAAAGAATCAGTTTGAAAAATGAATTGAAATTGTATGAATAATTGAGCATTAAAATGATGATTTCTCACATTTAAGGCTTTTATTTTGGAAAAACCCTATTGTGTGAGCATGTGTGTCCGTGAGAAAGAGTACTTTTGAATGAAGAAACATTGTACAAACAGTTGAGCGTTTGGTCATAAAAATGAAAAGAAGTTATGTAATAGAAATTTTGCATCATTGGTAATTAGGGTTTTATTTACAAAAAATGTACTCAGTGTACTTTTGAATGTGTGCAAAATTTCCAGTATCCAAAATACAATGCAGTAAAACCTGTTTTAAAATGGAGAAAGAAAAAAAAAAAAAAAAAAAAAAATTTGGATTGTCTGGGACTTGAACCCAGGTCCTCTTGTTCCATAGGCAGTTACATGAACCACTGCACTAAGGATAGACACATACAGCTGTGCACCAGGAAAAGTTTTATAGGGACTTTGTCATTGTTAAAAGTGAAAGTAAACATAGTCTTCAAAAAATCACCATTATTCCATAACCGTAGGTCGTATCTGAAAAATTCTTTCACTTTTGGATTCTGCAGACTTGTGGGAATTTCATGAGGTATAACTTTTTATTCAAAGGTCTTAAATGACTAAGCAGTAATTGCAGAAACGTAGAGTAACTTTCAAAGGCAGATTGCCAACTTCCTGTTGGAGTTAGCTCATGAGTGTCAGTGTATGATTTGTCGGGCTCAATCAGACCAACATTTTGGCATTTGTTTCATGTTTCTGTGACATTCCTACTGGCTGCTAGGGCAGATTTTGTGTGTTTTTTAGTACACAGGTGGCGCTAGAGAGTCCATTTTGGCACCCAAGGGGTTAATTTTGATATTGAATCAAAGTGTTCACCAGCCATGATATACATGGCAAATTTGGTGAGTTTTGGACCATGTTAAGGGGGTCAAATGGCAGTCTAAAATGGAAAAAGTATGAAAATAAACAAATTGTTATAAATCAATAACCGTACATGCTATCTGAAAAATTTTTGCATGTGAGTATTGTGGTGAGTACCATGAATGCGTAGATATGTCACATGTGGGGAAAAACTCCAAAGTGAAAAATGAGTTCCAAACATCGCAACTTTGCGGCCCTGTAAAAGAAGAAGTAAGACAGGTCTGGAAAAAGTGTGAGATCAGATTTTTGAGGAGGGTTCACTATCTTTTGGGGCTATTTAGAAGTCAAAACGACAAACGGTGTCATCGGAGTTAGTTTTAGAAATTTTATTTTGAAAGGCATATTGCGAACTTCCTGTTGGAGATAGGTCATCAGTGTCAGTGGATGATTTGTAGTAATTCATCCAACAAAAATTTTGGCACTGGTTTCATGTCTGTACAACATTCCTACTGGCCACTAGGGCAGTTGCCGTTTTTATCACATAGGTGGCGCTAGAGAGGCCATTTTGGCACCTATGGGGTTATTTTTTGCATTTTATGAAATTTTTTGCCAGGCCTGACATGTGTGCCAAATTTGGTGAGTTTTTGAGCATGTTTAGGGGGTCAAAATCCAGTTGAAAGTGGCGTCGGGAAAATAATAATAATAATTAAAGCTGCAAGCAGCATTGGGCGGGACCTCGCACCGGGCATTCCGCCTCCCCTGCGATCCGCGTCCCGGGAACGTCCACACCTCAGCTGCACTCACACCTCTCAGTCCCCATACCAGTTCCCACCCTTTAGTGTCTGTCCTCCTTACATCTGTACAGAACACCAGCGACCCTCTGCTGAAACCACCATCACCTTTAAAATGAGACTTTTATTTTGGAAACCCTACTGTGTGTATGTGCATTTGTTTTGTGTGTGAGAGAAAGAATCAGTTAGAAAAATGAATTGAAATTGTATGAATAATTGAGCATTAAAGTGATGATTTCTCACATTTAAGGCTTTTATTTTGGAAAAACCCTATTGTGTGAACATGTGTGTCCGTGAGAAAGAGTACTTTTGAATGAAGAAACATCGTACAAACAGTTGAGCGTTTGGTCATAAAAATGAAAAGAAGTTACGTAATAGAAATTTTGCATCATTGGTAATTAGGGTTTTATTTAGAAAAAATGTACTCAGTGTACTTTTGAATGTGTGCAAAATTTCCAATATCCAAAATACAATGCAGTAAAACCTGTTTTAAAATGGAGAAAGAAAAAAAAAAAAAAAAAATTTGGATTGTCTGGGACTTGAACCCAGGTCCTCCTGTTCCATAGGGAGCTACATGAACCACTGCACTAAGGATAGACACATACAGCTGTGCACCAGGAAAAGTTTTATAGGGACTTTGTCATTGTTAAAAGTGAAAGTAAACATAGTCTTCAAAAAATCACCATTATTCCATAACCGTAGGTCGTACCTGAAAAATTCTTTCACTTTTGGATTCTGCAGACTTGTGGGAATTTCATGAGGTATAACTTTTTATTCAAAGGTCTTAAATGACTGAGCAGTAATTGCAGAAACGAAGAGTAACTTTCAAAGGCAGATTGCCAACTTCCTGTTGGAGTTAGCTCATGAGTGTCAGTGTATGATTTGTCGGGCTCAATCAAACCTACATTTTGCCATTTGTTTCATGTTTCTGTGACATTCCTACTGGCCGCTAGGGCAGATTTTGTGTGTTTTTTAGTACACAGGTGGCGCTAGAGAGTACATTTTGGCACCCAAGGGGTTAATTTTGATATTGAATCAAAGTGTTCACCAGCCATGATATACATGGCAAATTTGGTGAGTTTTGGACCATGTTAAGGGGGTCAAATGGCAGTCTAAAATGGAAAAAGTATGAAAATAAACAAATTGTTATAAATCAATAACTGTACATCCTATCGCAAAAATTTTTGCATATAAGTGTTGTGCTGAGTCCCGTGAACATGTAGATGTGTCACATGTGGGGAAAAACTCCAAAGTGAAAAAAGAGTTCCAAACATAGCAATTTTGTGGGCTTGTAAAAAAAAAAACTAAGACAGTTCCGGAAAAAGTGAGGAATCAGTTTTTTGAGGAGGTTTCACTCTATCTTTTGGCGCTATTTAGAAGTCAATACGACAAACGGTATCATTGGAGTTAGTTTTCAACATTTTATTTTGAAAGGCATATTGCGAACTTCCTGTTGGAGTTAGGTCATAAGTGTCAGTGCATGATTTGTAGCGCTTTATCCAACAAGAATTTTGGCACTAGTTTCATGTCTGTATGACATTCCTACTGGCCACTAGGGCAGTTGCCGTTTTTATCACATAGGTGGCGCTAGAGAGGCCATTTTGGCACCTATGGGGTTACTTTTTTCATTTTATCAAATTTTTCGCCAGGCCTGACATGTGTGCCAAATTTGGTGAGTTTTCGTGCATGTTCAGGGGGTCAAAATCCAGGTCAAAGTGGTGTGTGAATAATAATAATATAAAAACGAACGAATAACAATAGGGCCTTGCTTGCAGGCAAGGCCTCTCACTGTGTGAGAGGGCCTTACCTTTCGGCTCGGTCCCTAATAATATCTAAACGAACGAATAACAATAGGGCCTTGCTTGCAGGCAAGGCCTCTCACTGTGTGAGAGGGCCTTACCTTTCGGCTCGGTCCCTAATAAAAACAAACGAATAACAATAGGGCCTTGCTTGCAGGCAAGGCCTCTCACTGTGTGAGAGGGCCTTACCTTTCAGCTCGGTCCCCTAATAATATAAAAACGAACGAATAACAATAGGGCCTTGCTTGCAGGCAAGGCCTCTCACTGTGTGAGAGGGCCTTACCTTTCGGCTCGGTCCCTAAAAACGAACGAATAACAATAGGGCCTTGCTTGCAAGCAAGGCCTCTCACTGTGTGAGAGTGCCTTACCTTTCGGCTCGGTCCCTAATAAAAACGAACGAATAACAATAGGGCCTTGCTTGTAGGCAAGGCCTCTCACTGTGTGAGAGTGCCTTACCTTTCGGCTCGGTCCCTAATAAAAACGAACGAATAACAATAGGGCCTTGCTTGCAGGCAAGGCCTCTCACTATGTGAGAGGGCCTTACCTTTCGGCTTGGTCCCTAAAAATTCACTCATTCATTCATTCATTCATTCATTCATATGTAGTGCTTTTCTAGGCACTCTAAATGCTTTACACTAAATCTATTATTCATTCACAGCTGTGGCTATAGATGTAGGCAACAGTAAGTACTACACTGGTGTGTGGCAAACTACATCTGTAGTGACAGCTGCCTTGGGGCAGGCTGATGGAAACGTGGTTACCAATCCATGCCAATGATCTCTCTGACCACCACTAAACATTCATTCACATTCATACACCAGTGACAATGACAATGGAGGCAAGGTGGGTGGAGCATCTTACCCAAGGACACAACAGCACATGACTGGAATGGAACAGGATTTGAACCACCAACCCTCTGGTTATTGGACAAACCACTCCACCTCCTGAGCCACTTCCACCAACAGCTCTTAACATTTCTCTTAATATTTATGAGATGATTTGCAAAAAAATCTCACTTCCACCACATTCTCTTTCGGTGGTGCCATGGTCGAGAAGGCCATCTCACAAACTTAGATCGTAATCAACCCTAATTTGGCATATAATCTGTGTTTCAGAGACATTGTACATATGTAGTTTAAAAAATCTGTAACAGTGTAGTCAAAAGTTACCTTTTAAGTCATCATTTGCTTTAAATTGCCCATTAATCAGTGTAATTATAGTAATGTTGCACATGGGTGTTGCACTAACCTATGCATCTTTACATCACTAGCACCAGTGGCTAGGCTAGGGAATTTAGTCTGCTTTAACTTGCAGAGTTCATGCAAGGAGGAGCATGCAGCTGCTGCAGAAGAAACTAGAAAAGCACTCAGAGAGCGCAGACCTCCGCCAAGGCAGATCAGCCCCCCAGCCCCCCCTTTAATCATTTGTTCCTTGTGCCAGTATCAACATTTACTGAAATTTTCATCCAAATCCGTCCATAACTGAAGTAATAAAGATAAAGAATTACTGCAAGTCAGCTCTAGGTCCAATTCCTAAAATCTGACGTGCAGTGAGTCTTTTACACAGATGCTGAGTTTTGTGTAAGGTAATGTTTTTGATTCATCACAGAACTCTGGCAGGACAAAATAGGCCACAGCAATCCAAGTAATTAATGGCAACACGTGCATGGACAGGAAAATGAGGATTAGTGTTTAAATCATCTAAATATTGTCAACATTGTAATAATGGCAATTCAAAATTATGCAAAAATGCAGGGTTTGATGACCCTCTAAGCCAGTGGTTCTCAACCTTTTTTGGCTCATGACCCCATTTTAACATAAATTTCTAGCGACCCCAGACATTCAAAACAGAGACATTTTTCTCTTGGAGATGTCTTAGCGGGGCCAGGCAGGTGAAGAAATCTTTCCATTCTCTGTTTGGTCCTCTCAGATGTTACATCCTTCATTTTATTTTAACTTGATTTTTATGTGTGGTGTTTTAATTATAATGAAATATATAGTGAATCATTAAAAAAAACATTTGTTATTAGTAATTTATTTACTTTTTTTTTATCAGTTACTAGAAATTTCAGGTGACCTCATATGAATTCCCTGCAACCCTATGTGGGGTCCTGACCCCAAGGTTGAAAAACACTGCTCCAAGCTTACACAGTCCAAGGTTATTATCGTTAACGGAAACAAACGAAATGATGAAAACTAAAATTGTAAAAACATTTTCGTTAACTGAAATAAATAAAAAATGTAATTAAAAGAAAAAAAAATGATAACTAACTGAAACTGTATTGTGAGCTTAAAAACTTAACTAAAACATATAAAAATTATGGATAAAATTCCCTTCGTTTTCGTCTTTGTCAATGTCGGATTGATATCAAAATGATTTATTTCGCTCCAGCAGTTTGATCTGGTGGCACCATACGGCACTTCACAGTCTGTCATGTCTGGTCACTGGTGGTTTCCAGTCGTCTTCTGGTCCCCACTCTACCTGGAACATACAGACTAAAGCTGGGACACAGCAGCACAAGTCCTGTATGGGATTTACTTTAGTGATGCGTGGGGTCGTTTTTTGGGGGGGGTTTTGCGCACTGTGTGTGTGCCTGAGTGACAGAGACAGAGCGGAGCTGAATGACAGCATCAGTGTTGAACTAGCATCCAGGTAAAGACTGGAGAGTTTATCACCATGAAAAGGCCTTCCAAGCCCTTAACTGCACAGTTTAGAAGAGGAGAAAAGAGGAGGATGAAAAGTAATCCAATTACAGAGGTATGGAACCTGTTATAATGTTAAAAAACGTCTGATGTTACTAGCTAGCTACAGCTAGCTGAACTGAACTGAAGCAAAGTTGGCTAATAATGGAACTGTAGATGATTAAGATATGAGATATCTGCTAAGGTGTGTAGTTTACTGCTGCTGAACTGGGTTATATATATTTATAAGTGGTTTATATGTTTCTATATGGTTTATATATGTTTGTATGCGGTTTACTACTGGTTAGCTGGTTTATGTTTATGTTTCTATCTGGTTTAACTGCTGGTTAGCTGGTTTATATATGTTTCTATCTGGTTTACTACTGGTTAGCTGGTTTATGTTTATGTTTCTATCTGGTTTAACTGCTGGTTAGCTGGTTTATATATGTTTCTATCTGGTTTACTGCTGGCTGCTTTGTGCATCTCCTCTCATGCTTTGCACATCTTCGCACTGTTTTCACGTAAGTGACGTTGTATATGGATCGCACCCTCCCCAACCTGCTATAGGGAATTTATACATTGTACTGTACATGTGTTTGTGTCTCTGCTCAATCAATGAGCTGCTCTAACCTGACCCCCAAATAAAGTGTCCAGAGTAACCCAGTGATTTGCACCTCACTTTGAATAGGATGGTGAGGAAGATAAAATATATGAAATAACTAAACTAATACTAAAACTAAACTAAACTAAACTAAAACTAAGCATTCAGAAAAAAAACGACAACTAATAAAAACTAGCAAACCTGCTCTAAAAACTAATTAAAACTAACTGAATTAGAGAAAAAAAGTCAAAACTAATTAAAACTAAACTATAATTAAAATCCAAACTATTATAACCTTGACACAGTCCAGACAAAATGAGAGGCAAACTTAGAGTGTGGGTTTTAAATCACTTATGACAAGGTTGAAACCTTGAGTATCATTACATTGACATTATTGTGAAAAAAATATTGTGGAATAAATGTATACCTTTCATGCAGTGTCTTGTGTTGAATTTATTGGAAAAATTGTGTAATTTCAGAATATAACATCAAAAAATGTGTATCACTTGTCCTTGTGTGACTTTTTGCATGATGTTTGCTGAAAAGTGGGCAAAAATTACCCTTTTTCAGTGACAAATAATTTGAAAACCCATATTAATCCTGTTGCTGCTTGCAAATTTTCATTGAACTTGCTTACTTTTAACCTTAGAAGAAGCGCTTATGGTATGCCCTTTTGAATCAGTATCAGTTTCAGTGATTTCAATTAATCAATGACGTCATATCAGCCAGTTCCTCAGAAGATGTCCTGTGACAATTTTGTTTGGATTTTTTGGCTTCTAGGTGAGAATTTGACTTATAATTCTTTATGTAGAGTTGATATTATCTTAAATCAGTATGTATTATACACCATTCTCTTTCTTTTTAATTTGTGAATAAAGCATTACCCAATAGTCTAATTGTAAAATCATTACTTTTACTAACCCTACCCCCATCAGTTTTTAGTTTGTGGAAAAAAATACATACCACTGCAAAAAAAAAAAAAAAAAAATTGCATTCACTCAATTTTCAATATCTAGCATCCAGAATTTAATCAATTATGCCCACCTACATGGGAAACAATTAGTTTATATTATTTAGGCCCATTTACTTTCCTAAAGTGAGATCAGTTTTTTTTACAACCAAATTTTCATATTCGTTTTTGAAACTGCCCACCAATTTGTTAGATTTTGACTTGCTCTATCAATGATGAAGCCAATTTAACCAGCCAGAATCACTTTAGGAAGGTTTCTATATATCAATTTATAGTTAAACTAATAAAACAACTCTTAGACATGTTATGGAGAATGCCTAATTGATTTTTTTCAGACTGACTGAATAGGGCTAAGATGCCAAGACAAAAGCCATCCAAGCGTGGAGGAAGGCCCCCTGGGGAGTGTTCAAAGCTCACAGATGAAGAAAAGAAAGCATATCACACTGAGCAGAAGTACATGTTACGTTTGATTTTTGACAGAGATTAAATGGTTAAATCAAGTAGTGCATAAGCGAAATTTCATTTTTTTTTTTTTTGTTTCAACCTTGTGTCAATAAAGGCTCGGTGATTTGAAAACCACAAAAGATTTTGCATAAATGATTTCAGATTCAGATTCCTGAGAAAATTTTACCCTAAACTGATATATTTTCAGTCCATAACCAAGAACTAGAATGTTTGCCCCTAATGTCACTAAAATACAACTCAAACCTTGAACCTCATCCTAAGAGGTGAGAAAATAGCCATTCAGATCATTGAGATGCAATTTTAAAACTTATCATCCACATCATCCAGGCCTAAGTACTAATTTTCTCATTTTAAGCATTGTTACCATGTTAGACATGAACATACCTACACTTAGATGGCTCTTAGTTCATTAAACATCTAATGTGATGTGCATACTCCAAAGCCACTTTCTAGGATTTTGTTGTGTAGAGTTAGAGGTTAGAGGAATGATGATGATGAAACAAAATACAAAATGTCATGAAGTACAAACATTTTTAAGTCAAATCAAATACAGAAATGACTTAACCTTAAAATAATCAATTATAAGGTGTTAATAAATGTAGAACACAAAGAATCATTTGTTCTTCTGTTTTCTGCTTGGAAGGAAAAAGGGATTTAGAGGTGAAAAGAGTGTTTGTGCAGAGGTGGAAGTGGTGCTGACTGGATTCTGAGCTTGAAACAGTAATACACCTTTATGAAAAATGTTTTTGTGCATATCAACCGAAGCCATAAGCATGTAGAAAAAACATTAAGATTCCTTCTAAATGTATCAAAACATGAACTGAATTTACAGAAAATTGGCAAAGAAAATGAAATGAAATGCATGTTTCCACCCCCAAGTCATAATCATCATGGTGTGAAACTTTGGCAGTTACATATAGTATTTCAGTCGCTCACATACTATTACTATACTGCATATACTATACATACTATACTGCATATTATAGTGTGCATATATATATATATATATATATATATATATATATATATATATATATGATAGCAACCTAAACTGTGTATAATTTTGAGTCAATATGGCCTTCATATTTACAGTTGCAGACAGGGAGACTGCAATATACCCACTGAGCAGAAACATAAAAGTGAGTTTCCACTGCAGAAAACTCCTTTGCTCAGAACACTTCTCTTTGTTTAGGTAGTTGCTCTTTTAACAGTGCCCAATATCAGAGTTGAGTAGAGGGGAGGATTTGATATTTAAGTATCTTTTATCCCCCCTCTTTTGAAATGTCAACTTCAAAGATCCAGAGCAACCGCCTTGATCTGTGAGCTAAGACAACCTGGAGACTCACCCAGAATCCCCCAAGTGTCATCACCAAGCAGAAGGAACCACAGCTTTGTGCAAAATTTACACAACCATGCATACTGAGTGTTGTTGACACTGATCACATTAAAGCAAAGTCTGTAAACCGGCTTTTGAGGTTTGTGCCTCATGTTCCAGTCAGACCCGCTCAAGCAGTTTCCTCTGCAATGAAATGTTCACTGTTTATTTCTAATTTCCTGATTGAGTTCAACTAATTTGATTCGGAGACTTTCCCAAGCAGTCACTCTGACATAACTTACATATTCCACAAAGTTTAAGGCCTGATCACTTTTTGGGATTTTCACTATGTGTAACAAGACAAATATGGAACAGTTCTGATTTCTATTGTGGAAATAATTTATGGGCCACTTTTAGTGAGGACTGCCAGTGTCAGTGAATGAAATGCAGCCAATTGATTTATGCTCCAGACTGAAACAGTGCCAAACAAAGCATGATGTCCTGTTTTAACTGGCAATGCCCTGAAAATAACTGTCATCTGCCATACATAGACACAGCCAAAATCATATCTTGGCAAAGTGTTCTTTCATGAAACACTGTTCTTTTTTTTTCTCCAACTATACCTTTGCCAATCGTAGCCAAAGACTTCTGTTTTCATCAGTCCATAGTACTTTTGTATATTGCAAACTTCAACAATATGTTTTTTGACGTGGACACTGGAAACAGAGGGGTTTTTTGTACCTCCTGAAACTTTTTAGCTGTCAAATGGATGTGTTGTAGCCAGCTTAGCCACCATTCCCTCCAACAGTTTTCTTGGTAATCCAGATCTCCTTTTGATCTCCACAATCTCCTTCAAATGCCACCTGTTAATTATGTTTCGAACTGTGGAAACTGCAGGCCCTTCTTATACTCTTCCCCTGAATTGTGAGCATCAACACAGTTTTCATTTTGAGAGTCTTACACACTTGCTCAAAGGAACCGATAGTTATTGGGTGTTTGCACAAGAGTTGAAGAGTCAGAGTATTTAAAAGCTTTTAAAATGGCACTAATTAGGCCCGAGCTGAGTAAAGCCGGCGCAAGGTCTGTTGAGTCTGCAGTGGGTGCATGGGGACGAAATCACCAGTGACGCTGTCACCTTTTGCCACTGTCGCCACTCTCACACATATTCACGGCACTGAGACCTTTCCGAAGATGTACATGACGTGCACAAATCGCATATTTACACCTGCTCAGAATGAATGGGAGTCAATGGGACACCCCCACTTGGGGTCAGTCACGTGTGTGTAAGTGCACAACACGTGACATCTGACCCCACAGACATGTGGGGGACCTCGAGAGCTTTCAAGTAAGGCCAAATATGTGGTTGCCACTGAAATGGCTATATTGTTCTTGCTCAGATTATTATTAGGCCCGAGCCGAGTAAAGCCGGTGCAGGGCCTATTGAGTCTGCAGTGGGCGCATGGGGACGAAATCGCCAGTGACACGGTCGTCTTTCGCCACTCTCACACATATTCACATTCACAGCACTGAGACCTCTCCGAAGATGTATATGACATGTGCACAAATCACATATTTACACCTGCTCAGAATGAATGGGAGTCATTGGGCCACGCCCAGTCGGGGTCAGTCATGTGGGTGTAAGTGCATGACACGTGACATCTGACCCCACAGATATGTGGGGGACCTCGAGAGCTTTCAAATAAGACCAAATATGTGGTTGCCACGGTAACAGCTATATTGTTCTTGCTCAGATTATTATTATTTTTATTAGGCCCGAGCCGAGTAAAGATGGCGCAGGGCCTATTGAGTCTGGAGTGGGCGCATGGGGACGAAATCGCCAGTGACGTGGTCGCCTTTCTTCACTGTCGCCACTCTCACACATATTCACATTCACGGCACTGAGACCTTTCCGAAGATGTATATGACATGTGCACATATCGCATATTTACACCTGCTCTGAATGAATGGGAGTCAATGGGACACGCCCAGCCGGGTCAGTCACGTGTGTGCAAGTGCACGACACGTGACATCTGACCCCACAGCCATGTGGGGGAGCTCGAGAGCTTTCAAATAAGGCCAAATACGTGGTTGCCACAGAAACGGCTATATTGTTCTTGCTCAGATTCTTTTTTTTTTTTTTTTTTTTTTTTTTGTCTTTCTCCTGCGCTTTGAGCTCAATTTTGACCCCCTGAACTCACCAAAACTCACCAAAGTTTGCCCAAAATTCAGAAATGTGCAAAATTTAATTTACATATAGGTTTCGTAGATGTCGGTAAAGAAATGTTGCTGCAGCGCCCCCTTGAAAACTGGAAATGCATTACGTCAATGGCAGCATGTCCAACTTAAAGTTTGTCATAGAGTCACAAAAATCGGTACACAGATTCATGAGGAGACAAACAAAAAATATTATTGTGGCCACGCCCCTAAACCAACCATAAGTCGGCCATATTGGATTGAAATTTCCATAATGCTGAGTCAGCGTTTTCGCTGATGTCGTATTTTAACTATCTCCTCCTTCTGCGTTTGGCCGAATGAGCTCAAAATTGGTGTACAGTATCTAGAGAAGTGGGGCATCAAAAGTTAGCCGAATTTTTGGGATCAGTTTTACCGTTTTTGTGCAAGGAGGTCGCAAAGTTTGCAAAGTTTTTTCCGAAATTTGCCTTTACAAACCTTGCTTCAGTTTGCTCAAACAATCACCGATTTGGCTCAAATTTGAGTCAGACGTCCATCTCCCAGGCCTACAGCCATTTATTGAAAGAAATTGAAATTTTGCACTATAGCGCCCCCTACAAATGTACATTTACAAAAATGACATCAGTTTGGACATACGAACACCGATTTGGCTCAAATTTAACTCGGACGTCTGTCTCCCAGGCCTACACCCATTCATCAGAAAAATTTGAAATTTGGCACTATAGCATCCCCTACAATTTTACCTTTACGAAAATTACTTCACGTCAGACATACGAACACCAATTTGACTCAAATTTGAATGAGTTGTCAATCTCCCAGGCCTACACCCATTTATCAAAAGAAATTTCCATTTTGCTCAATAGTGCCCCCTACAAATTTACCTTCACGAAAATGGCATCAATTCGGACATACGAACACCGATTTGGCTCAAATTGGACTCAAAGGTACATCTCGCAGACCTACACCCATTCAATGGAAGAAATTAAATTTTAGCTTCATAGCGCCCCCTACAGATTTACTTATACAAAAATTTCCTTAGTTCGGACATACGAACAAAGATTTGCCTCAAATTTGAATCAGTTGTCAATCTCCCAGGCCTACACCCATTCATCAGAAGACATTGAAATTTGGTGCTAGAGTGCCACCTGCTGAACGATGGAAATACTTCTACTGGATGTGCCCATTGCGAGGGCCTTTAGATGCCGCTTGCGGCTTTAATTTTTCTTTCTCCTGCGCTTTGAGCTCAATTTTGACCCCCTTAACATTTATGAAAACTCACCAAATTTTGCCCAAAATTCAGAAATGTGCAAAATTGAATTTACATATAGGTTTTGTAGATGTCGGTAAAGAAATGTTGCTGCAGCGCCACCTTGAAAAGTGGAAATGTATTACGTCAGTGAGAGCATGTCCAATGTAAAGTTTGTCATAGAGCCACGAAAATGGGTACACAGATTCATCATGAGACGACAAACAAAAAACATCATTGTGGCCATGCCCCAAAACCAACCGGAACTCGGCCATAGTGGATTGAACTTTCCAAAATGCTGAGTCAGCATTTTCACTGACATCATATTTTAACTATCTCCTCCTTGGCCGTTTGGCCAAATGAGCTCAAAATCAGTGTACAGTATCTAGAGAAGTGGGGCATCAAAAGTTAGCCAAATTCTTGGGATCAGTGTCTCCGTTTTTTTTGTGACGACGTCGCAAACTTTGCAAAGTTTCTTCGGGAAATTACCATTACAAAAATTGATTCAGCTCAGACATACAAACACCAATTTGGCTCAAATTTGACTCAGACATCTGTCTCCCAGGCCCACACCTATTTGTTAAAAGAAACTGAAATTTCACACTATAGCACCCCCTACAAGTTTTTTTTTTAATTTTTTATTAAAATTAGTTCAGTTCGGACATACGAACACCAATTTGGCTCAAATTTGACTCAAACGTCTATCTCTCTGGCCTACACCCATTTATTAGAAAAATTTGAAATTTGGAGCGATAGCGCCCCCTACAATTTTACCTTTACGAAAATTACTTCACATTAGACATGCGAACACCAGTTTGGCTCAAATTTGAATCACTTGTCAATCTCCAAGGCCTACAGCCATTTATCAAAAGAAATTGCCACTTCGCTCAGTAGCGCCCCCTACAAATTTACCTTCACGAAAATGGCATCAATTCGGACATACGAACACCAATTTGGCTCAAATTTGACTCAGTGGTACATCTCACAGGCCTACACCCATTCAATGGAAGAAATTTATTTTTAGCTGCATAGCACCCCCTACAGATTTACTTATACAAAACTTTCTTTAGTTCGGACAGACAAAGATTTTCCTCAAATTTGAATCAGTTGTCAATCTCCCAGGCTTATACCCATTCATCAGAAGACATGGAAATTTGGTGCTAGAGCGCCACCTGCTGAACGATGGAAATACTTCTACTGGACGTGCCCATTGCAAGGGCCTTTAGATGCCACTTGCGGCTTTAATTTTTTTTCTTCTCCTGCTCTTTGAGCTCAAATTTGACCCCCTGAACATTTACAAAAACTCACCTTTACAAACTTACAAACTTTACAAAAATTTTGCCCAAAATTCAGAAGTGCGAGAAATTGAATTTGCATATGGGTTTCGTAGATGTCGGTAAAGAAATGTTGCTGCAGCGCCCCCTTGAAAAGTGGAAATACATTACGCCAATGGAAGCAGTCCAATGTAAAGTTTGTCGTAGAGCTACGAAAATCGATACACAGATTCATCATGAGGAGAAAAACAAAAAATATTATTATGGCCACACCCCAAAACCAACCCTTAGTCAGCCATATTGGATTGAAATTTCCAAAATGCTGAGTCAGCGTTTTCACTGACGACGTATTTTAACTATCTCCTCCTTGGCCGTTTGGCCAAATGAGCTCAAAATCGGTGTACAGTATCTAGAGGAGTGGGGCATCAAAAGTTAGCCGAATTTTTTTGGATTGGTGTCACCGTTTTTGTGTGACGACATCACAAACTTTGCAAAGTTTCTTCGGGAATTTACCATTACAAAAATTACTTCAGCTCAGACAGACGAACACCGATTTGGTTCAAATTTGACTCAGACGTCTATCTCCCAGGCCTCCACCCATGTATTAAAAGAAATTGAAATTTTGCACTATAGCGGCCCCTACAAATGTACATTTACAAAATGACATCAGTTCAGAGATACAAACACCGATTTGGGTCAAATTTGACTCAGACATCTGTCTCCCAGGTCTACATCTATTAGTCAAAAGAAACTGAAATTTCGTGCTACAGCGCCCCCTACAAGTTTTTTTTTAATTTTTTAATTAAAATTGCTTCAGTTCGGACATACGAACACCAGATTGGCTCAAATTTGACCCAGACGTCTATCTTTCAGGCCTACAGCCATTTATCAGAAAAAATTCAAATTTGGCACCAAAGCGCCCCCTACAATTGTACCTTTACAAAAATTACTTTACTTCAGACAAACGAACACCAGTTTGGCTCAAATTTGAAGCAGTTGTCAATCTCCCAGTCCTACACCCATTTATCAAAAGAAATTGCCATTTTGCTCAGTAGTGCCCCCTACAAATGTACCTTCAAGAAAATTGCATTAATTCGGACATACGAACACCGATTTGGCTCAAATTTGAATCAGTTGTCAATCTCCCAGGCCTGCACCCATTTATCAAAAGAAAATGCCATTTTGCGCAATAGCGCCCCCTACAAATTTACCTTCACGAAAATTGCATCAGTTCGGACATACGAACACCGATTTGGCTCAAATTTGACTCAGTGGTACATCTCACAGGCCTACACCCATTCAATGGAACAAATTGAATTTTGGCTCCATAGCACCCCCTACAGATTTATTTATACAAAAATTTGCTCAGTTCAGACACATGAACACTGATTTGTCTCAAATTTGAGTCAATTGTCAATCTCCCAGGTCTACATCCATTCATCAGAAGACACAAAATTTGGGGCTAGAGCGCCACCTGCTGAACGATGGACATACTTCTACTGGACGTGCCCATTGCAAGGGCCTTTAGATGCTGCTTGCGGCTTTAATTTTGTCTTTTTTTTCCTTCTCCTGCACTTTGAGCTCAATTTTGACCCCCTGAATATTTATGAAAACTCACCAAAGTTTGCCCAAAATTCAGAAATGTGGAAAATTGAATTTACATATAGGTTTCGTAGATGTCGGTAAAGAAATGTTTCTGCAGCACCCCCTTGAAAAGTGGAAATGCATTACGTGAATGGGAGCATGTCCAATATAAAGTCTGTCATAGAGCCATGAAAATTGGTACACAGATTCATCATGAGGAGACAAACAAAAAATATTATTGTGGCCACGCCCCTAAACCAACCCTTAGTCAGCCATATTGGATTGAAATTTCCATAATGCTGAGTCAGCATTTTCGCTGACGTCGTATTTGAACTATCTCGTCCTTGGATGTTTGGCCAAATGAGCTGAAAATCGGTGTACAGTATCTAGAGAAGTGGGGAATCAAAAGTTAGCTGAATTTTTGGGATCGGTATCACCATTTTTGTGTGACGACGTCGCAAACTTTGCAAAGTTTCTTCGGACATTTACCATTACAAAAATTGCTTCAGCTCAGACATACGAACACCGATTTGGCTCAAATTTCAATCAGACATCTACAGGGGTTGGACAAAATAATGGAAACACCTTCACCTCAAGATGATAATGCCCCAAGCCATACAACTAGAATTGTTAAAGAATGGCATGAGGAACATTCTAATGAAGTTGAGCATCTCGTATGGCCGGCACAGTCCCCAGACCTCAACATTATTGAGCATTTATGGTCAGTTTTAGAGATTCAAGTAAGACGTCAATTTCCACCGCCATCGTCTCTAAAAGAGTTGGAGGGCATTCTAACTGAAGAATGGCTTAAAATTCCTTTGGAAACAATTCAAAAGTTGTATGAATCAATACCTTGGAGAATTGAGGCTGTAATTGCCGCAAAAGGCGGACCTACACCATATTTAATTATATTTTGTTGATTTTTTAAGGTGTTTCCATTATTTTGTCCAACCCCTGTATCTCCCAGGCCTACAGCCATTTATTGAAAGAAATTGAAATTTTTCGCTATAGCGCCCCCTACAAATGTACATTTACAAAAATGACATCAGTTCAGACATACGAACACTGATTTGGCTCAAATTTGACTCAGACATCTGTCTCCCAGGCCTACACCTATTTGTTAAAAGAAATTTAAATGTCGCACTACAGCGCCCCCTACAAGTTTTTTTTTTTTTTTTTTAATTAAAATTGCTTCAGTTCAGACATACAAACACCAGTTTGGCTCAAATTTGACTCAGACATCTATTTCTCAGGCCTACAGCCATTTATCAGAAAAATTTAAATTAGGCGCTATAGCGCCCCCTACAATTTTACCTTTACAAAAATTACTTCACTTCAGACATACGGACATCAATTTGGCTCAAATTTGAATGAGTTGTCAATCTCCCAGGCCTACACCCATTTATCAAAAGAAATTGCCATTTCGCTCAGTAGCGTCCCCTACAAATTTACCTTCACGAAAATTGCATCAATTCAGATATACGAACACTGATTTGGTTCAAATTTGACTCGGTGGTACATCTCCCATTCAACAGAAGAAATTTAATTTTAGCTGCATAGCACCCCCTACAGATTTACTTATACAAATATTCCTTTAGTTCGGACATACAAATGAAGATCTGCCTCAAAGTTGAATCAGTTGTCAATCTCCCAGGCCTACACCCATTCATCAGAAGACATTGAAATTAGGTGCTAGAGCGCCACCTGCTGAACGATGGACATACTTTTACTGGATGTGCCCGTGGCAAGGGCCTTTAGATGCCGCTTGCGGCTTTAATTGACACTTCCTAATGAGAACATGTGAATGACGTGAATGACAAGCTGATGATGAATTGAGCTCAAGAAAACTTGCAAAAAGAAAGTGAGGCTTCGGCACACTGGGGATACCAAAACTTTTGTAAATGCCACATCTATCTATCTATCTATGTATTTATGTATCTATCTAGCTATCTAGCTATCTATCGAAATAAAAAGTTTATTTACATGGTTTTGCAGCCTCAGGGTTGGGGCTGCATGATATTGGAAAAAACTGACACTGCAATTTTTTTAACCCTGCGATATATATTGCAATATGAAAAAATACTCAGGAGTATATAATAGCTGTGTGGTGCTGACGTAAATGGTCAAACTAATTAGTTGTGTTACCTCTGGTTGTGGCAACAGGTGTAAGGCACTGTCGGCACAGAACACGTGTTTCAACATCATCCTTCTTTTAGCCAAAATAATTCTAGATAACTGGCGTTGCTTTTCTTTTTGACACCAAGTCTTCATTTACGGTGATTTTCTCTTGGTCATTGCTCATTTTTCAATAGTGCTACCAGCGACTCACTCCAAACTGATTAAGAACGATTGTGATTGGTGGATCACTGCATGTAATGTCAGGTGCCCTTGAAATTAAATGAGAACACATTGGGCCTGATTTACTGATATCACAAATAACTGGCACAAATGTGCTAAAAAATGCGTGTGCTATTGATTTGCTTGTCACAGGTGATCAACTAAGATTGCCTGTGCAAATGACAACAGGCGCAAAGTCTTGGAGACCGCCCTATTTAAATGTGGATTTTGCATGCGCTACTGGATGTCGTCATGTAGACAGTACGCTGTCATAAAAACTGCTCTGGGATACCTCATTAAATAGAAGTTCCTCTTTTTCCACACCAAGGGGGGGATAGGTATCTCTCTGTTGTTATTTATCAGCGGTGAAGTGTGTTATTAGTGAAATAAATAGATTCTCTGTGTATGTCGCTCTGTATGGTGAATGAAAACTTTTAAGCCCATGGGCATGAAAACCTGCATCAGTGCTGATATAGCCAGTTCAGGAGTCCAGTCACAACACTGAGTGTGTGTGTGTGTGTGTGTGTGTGTGTGTGTGTGTGTGTGTGTGTGTGTGTGTGTGTGTGTGTGTGCAGCACTAGAACCCGTCCCGTTTGGTCTCCACTGAGAGAGAGAGAGAGAGAGAGAGAGAGAGAGAGAGAGAGAGAGAGAGAGAGAGACCTCTCAGAAGTAAGGTCCTGGCCTAAAGTGTGTGGGGGGGGGGGGCATATGTCTCAGTTTGAATTAATTTTTTTCTTCTGTCATTCCAAAAATGTTGATGTGATCAGAACTGATGGGTTCTCTGCGTTGGCTGTGGTTGGGCTTATGTCAAATCCTCACCATGACAACTGCAGCCAGTTTTGCGTGAAGCTGTGCCAGTTAAAACCTGCCTTTCAGATTAATAAATGTTTGCAATTACTCCTCCCAATAATTTTGTGTATTCTGGCAGAAACATCCATATTGCGATTTCAAATTCGATTTTTGGGTAAAACTACAAAAGACAACAGAAGTCAGCATGTCGTTTTCATGAGCAGCCCAGAATGCAAGGCACTGCTTTGACCTCAAACCTGTGATGGTATCATGTGATGAACCCACAGAAGTTTATTTTTTCTTAATTAAATCTTTATTGAATGAAGTAGAGTATACAAACAATGTCTACAACAAGAAAATAACATAAGTTTGCCAGGGGGAATACACTACAATACAATGTCCAAATCAGAGGAAATACTTACGTTTTTTTATAGCTTTTTTGGTTCCAGATTTATCTAACAGCTTTAAATAAAGTTCAACATCTTTCAAAAAATAAATAATATTTGGTTTTGTGTTACAGTACTTACCTTTGTGAATGAAAAATTTAGCAAGTAAGAGGACTAAATTAATGATTAAAAAAAAAATTTTTTTTTTTTTCTTTTCTGGGTATCTGGGCCCACAGAAGGGATACCAGTGTAAGTTAGTGACAGGCATCAGTCGTGTGTGTGTGGACCAGGTTAATATGAGTGATCCCCATGCAGTTCTATTTAAACTGGGGGATCCATGCGTAGAACAGACCGACCCAGGACACGCTGGAGGGATTCTATCTGTGGAGCTGGTGGATGTGTGTGGGCAGAGGGCTGTCTGGGCTCCTCTGCTGAGGCTGATGACCCCGAGACCCGGACCTGGACCCGGACCCGGTTCGGTACGGATCCGGGACAACGGAAGATGAGTGATCCGCATGCAGTTCTATTTCAGTTGCGGGATCTGTGCGTGAAGCCACGGCTTACATTGCTATGAGTACTGCGGGCTCATGAACACATTTAAAGTCCGGTTGTTACAGACTTCTGTGACAGACCGCTGTCACTGATAGGAGGAGGAGCCTACGGTAGCCCGCAAGCATGCAGCCTGGAGGCACGAGAGAGATGAAATCGATTTTACGATTTCCCTTTTTTAAAAATCGTCCTAATTAAAAAATCCGATTTCGATTTAAAATCTATTAATCGTGCAGCCCTAATTTGAGAGATGCAACCCTCGGTGTGTGGATAAGCTTCAACGTGTTTTTGCGTGCACAGTCAAGTTTGCACGTTTTTACAGGCACAAACCTTTAGTAAATCAGGCCCACTGAATTCATTTGCCTCCTATATTGCAGGACCTGGGATGTGACTATTGTGCACACGTACATCATAATGACAATGCTCATATGATATATTGTGCAGCTCTAGTCAGGGTCACATCTCTGCTTCTTGCAGATGATGTGGTCCTGTTGGCTTTCTCAAAATTGTGACCTCAAGCTTGCACTGGAGGGTTCGCAGCTGAAGCAGCTGGGATGAAGAACAGCACCTCTGAGTCTGAGGCCATGTTTCTCAGTTGGTAAAGGATGGATTGCCCCCTCTGGGTTGGGGAAGAGTTTCTCCCCCAAGTGGAGGAGTTTAAGTATCTCAGGATCTTGTTCATGACTGAGGATGGAGCATGAAATCAACAGGCAGATTGGGGCAGCATTGGTACTGATGCAGCAGCTGTACTGTCTGTCTGTCCTGTACTGTCTGTTGTGGTGACGAAGGAGATGAGCCAAAAAGTGAGGCTCTTGGTTTACTAATCAATCTATGTTTCTACCCTCACCTATGGTCACAAGCTGTGGGAAATGACTGAAAGAATAAGATCCCGGAAACAACGGTGGAAATGGGTTTCTTCTGCAGGGTAGCTGGACTCTTCCTTAGAGATAGGGTGAGGAGTTTGTTGGTCTTTCGGCCTTAATTTTTGTTTTGTTTTGTTTGTTTGTTTTTTAATCCAGATACAGTTACTGTATAATGAAATCAGGGGATCTGTGCTGTTCACACTAGCTGAGTGATCCAGATTAGAGTGCTGCAACCTGAACCAAGCCCGATGGGATCCAATGGGTCGGGCCAGACCCAAACCCCAACAGCACTCCTTTTTGTCCGAACCCGGCCCAACCCAATCGGGTCCCGTCAGGCTCAGTGCGTGTTGCAGCACTCTTATCTAGATCATTCATCTTACATGATCCATGCACAGATCCCAATCCCAATATACAGTAACTGCATCTAGATCATTCATGTTAAGTGGTCCACCAGGTTGGTCCGTATGTGAAGCAAACCAAAACATTCTTTCAGTTCTACATGAAACAGTAAATAGTCCTGAGTGACTGTGTGATTTTCAGCTCAGACTGCAATGTGCCTAAAGTCTTTTGCAATATCTTCAGAAAACTCAACTATTTCTGCACCTGCACCTGCAACCAGCATTCTGCTGGTTTTCAAATAACACAATTTCATGTCACTTTCTACCGAGACCAAAAGCGCCAGGTATGCCTGGTCTGTTCTGCACTGATAGCACAGTCCCCTAACACAAATTAACCAATAGGAGAAGAGCTGACCCCAGGACACGCCTTTAAGTCCGCCCCCCCATAAGCCTAATGAGGCATAAATGCATACAGAAAAGAAAAAGGACATGAAGAAATGTAAAGACGCAGAAATGTAAAAAAGACATGCAGAAATGTTAAAAGGACACAGAAATGTAAAAAGGATGTGCAGAAATGTAAAATAGAGATGCAGGAATAAATAAGCTTATTGGCTCATGGGACTCCCGAGGCAGCTGATGGGTACCAGCAGGCCAAGCGGGCCACAGCCCAAGCAGTTGTGTAGGCAAAAACTCGGGTCTGGGTGGAGTTTGGGGAGGCCATGGAGGGGGACTATCGGTCGGCCTCGAGGAAATTCTGGCAAACCGTTCGGCGCCTCAGGAGGGGAAAGCAGTTCCCCACCAACACTGTTTACAGTGGAAGTGGGGAGTTGCTGACCTCGACTGGGGATGTTGTCGAAAGGTGGAAGGAATACTTTGAGGATCTCCTCAATCCCACTGTCACATCTTCCATAGAGGAAGCAGAGGCTGAGGTCCCAGAGGTGGACTCATCCATCACCCAAGCTGAAGTCACCGAGGTGGTTGGCAAGGTCCTCGGTGGCAGGGCACCAGGGGTGGATGAGATTCACCCTGAGTACCTTAAGTCTCTGGATGTGCAGGGACTGTCTTGGCAGACACGTCTCTGTAACGTCGCATGGCAGTTGGGGACAGTACCTCTGGATTGGCAGACTGGGGTGGTGGTCCCCCTTTTTACGAAGGGGGACCAGAGGATGTGCTCCAACTACAGGGGATCACACTCCTCAGTCTCCCGGGGAAAGTCTATTCCAGGGTACTGGAGAGGAGGATCCCACCGATAGTCGAACCTCAGATCCAGGAGGAACAATGTGGTTTTCATCCCGGTCGTAGAACGCTGGACCAGCTCTATACTCTCCATCGGGTGCTCAAGGGTTCATGGGAATTCATCCAACCGGTCCACATGTGTTTTGTGGATTTGGAGAAGGCATTCGACTGTGTCCCTCGTGGTATCCTGTGGGGGGTGTTTCGGGAGTATGGGGTCCACAGCCCTCTGCTGAGGGCAGTCCGGTCCTTGTATGACCAAAGCAGGAGCCTGGTTGGCATTGCCAGCAGTAAGTCAGACCTGTTCCAGGTGCATGTTGGACTCCGGCAGGGCTACCCTTTGTCACCGGTTCTGTTCTTAATTTTTATGGACAGAATTTCTAGGCGCAGCCAGGGGCTGGAGGGGGTCCAGTTTGGGGATCACAGGATTTCATCGCTGCGTTTTGCAGGTGACGTTGTCCTGTTGGCCACATCAAACCTGGACCTTCAGTGTGCCCTGGGGCGGTTTGCAGCCAAGTGTGAAGTGAGTGGGATGAGGATCAGCACCTCCAAATCCGAGGCCATGGTTCTCGACCGGAAAAAGGTGGTCTGTCCTCTCCGGGTCGGTGGGGAGTCTTTGCCCCAAGTGGAGGAGTTCAAGTATCTTGGGATCTTGTTCACGAGTGAGGGAAAGATGGAGCGTGAGATTGACAGACGGATCGGTGCAGCGTCTGCAGTGATGCAGTCACTGTACCGGTCGGTTGTGGTGAAGAAGGAGCTGAGCCGAGAGGCAAAGCTCTCAATTTACCGGTCAATCTACATTCCTACCCTCACCTATGGTCATGAGCTTTGGGTCATGACCGAAAGGACAAGATCCCGGATACAAGTGGTCGAAATGAGTTTCCTCCGCAGGGTGGCTGGGCACACCCTTAGGGAAAGGGTGAGGAGCTCAGTCACCAGGGAGGAGCTCGGACTAGAGCCGCTGCTCCTCCGCGTCGAGAGGGGCCAGCTGAGGTGGCTCGGGCATCTGTTTCGGATGCCTCCTGGACGCCTCCCTGGGGAGGTGTTCCGGGCATGTCCCGCCGGGAGGAGACCTCAGGGAAGACCCAGGACACGCTGGAGAGACTACGTCTCTCGGCTGGCCTGGGAACGCCTCGGGGTCCCCCCGGAAGAGCTGGAGGAGGTGTCTGGGGAGAGGGAAGTCTGGGCATCCCTGGTTAGACTGTTATCCCCGCGACCAGGCCCCGGATAAAGTGGAAGAAAATGAATGAATGAATGAATACCTATTATGAGGTCTACACTTTACCTTTTGCAATACAGGCATAACCCTCTTTTCAGCTTTAAAATTGGTCATAAAATTAGGTTAAATGAGGTATGTAAAACAGTCATTTTGCTTGAATGTGGCATTGGAAGGCTTCAGCGTACGGGGGACAAAGCCCCCCGTATACCCCCCACCAGGGATTTGCCCCTGGACCTCACCGGGGGCCGCTCCCTGCCATCTGGGAAGAGCCACCTACTTTTAACAAATAACCGTCTACTCTGAAAATTATTGAAACCCCTGACCACCCCCCTTCCATTTTTTCTGGATACGCCACTGAGATGCATACTGGAGCAATCGCTTCACATTTAGATAATGAGCTGATCAAATGCATGCAACAAATGCTTTTCTCAGCCCAAGGGTCGTTAATGATATTAATCCTACCATTTTAATAAAGCACAGAGGAATCAGAGGAGTAGGACACGGGAAGAATATAACTTCAAAAGTGCTGAATCAGAGTTAAACATAGCTGAAATGTCAATTAATTCAATAAAGTTTTGAAAAGTTTTCAAGTGGGATAAAGTTTATTTAAGCTGCAGGTCATTTCTCAGTGTATTTTAAGGTGAGACTGTGTAGGACTGTCTTCTCTAAAGGAAAGCATTTTAGGTTGACAAAAAATAGGTCACAAACATCATCTGGTCCACACCACATTGCTTCCAATTCATTTTAATTAAATTAATTAATTGAAATTGTTATGAAATTGTTATGAAAATAAAAGTGTGAATGATACCACTCCCACTGACACTGCTCTGTACTGTAGATCCAGCAGCATTGTGCAGAAAACACTGCACTAGAAAAAGTCTTTAAGAATGAAGAAATAAAGACAAAGAACTTGATAATTTCTAATCTACTTCGCTTCTTTTCTGTAACTTCTTTTTTAGTAACATTGCTGATATTATTCATTATTTTTCCTGTTGCAGATATACTGTATCTCAGGGACAAAAGACAAAAAAGCATACACTGTACATGTATCATCTGTCAGTGCCTTAACTTTCATACTTTTTACTATTGTTCTTTGGCGTTCAACTCCAAGCATATCAATAAAAAATGTAAATCAACACAACCACATCCTTTGATAGATTACTAATAGGTGTTAAACTGAAGATCAAAACGTTCCACTTCAAGCCATGACAATTAAACCAATTCTGAAACTTTATTTTTTAGTAACTACACAGCAACACTAAGCCAGTCACAATAATTACACAATTGTTTTCCATCATAATTTTGCATTATAGTGATAGATAGAACTTAGACCTTTATTGATCCCTTGGGCAGGTTCCCCCTTAGGATGATACATGTCACTTATTAGCTTTACTGTATGTTCATACCTGAACTATTGTTAGGCTACAGTTGTGAAAATGCAGTTAATTTTATGGCAATTGTCAACAAAATTTCATTATTGGAAGGGTACCAACTCAGAACTATAACTTCCTGTTCACTATAACTGGCTGTGTGTTTGTTGCCTTTAATTACCAGCAGTATATTTTTAAGTATGTCAATATCAGTGTTCCTGCTTTCTGCTGGGCAGCAGATGCCAAGCTGGCTGGAGGTAAAGGAAGCCCATGGTGTCATGAAGCCTCCAGCTCTGCAGGAGGATTTGCACAGTCTGACATTTTTCAGCATTTTGCTATTCCTTGTAAAACATGCAAAACATGCGGTATTTCCCCAAGTTATTTCAAACCAATTAACCTGAGACTGCTGCACTTCAGGTGCCATCATTTATTAAATATGACTCCGGATGGGGTTTGTTATATCAATATAACTCAATATTAGATGAATATAAGATATGCCATGACTTAAACATAGGGGTAATTCATCCTCCACCAGGCTCCATCCATTCCAATTATGTATCCATCTGAATCCTGTTTTGATCTGGGTTGAGGGATAAAGAGCCTAAGTAGGGATGTCCAGACCACCCTTTAAACACATTGATCCAAGCGGACACAGAGACATTCCTAGCCAATCAAGGGAAATAACAGCCCGTTGTGGGTCTGCCATAGGGCCTCCTCCTGGTTGGACAAGCCCAAAACACCACACCAGT
Organism: Sphaeramia orbicularis; assembly: GCF_902148855.1. Lineage (NCBI taxonomy): Eukaryota > Metazoa > Chordata > Actinopteri > Kurtiformes > Apogonidae > Sphaeramia > Sphaeramia orbicularis. The sequence continues at coordinate 7,023,581 of NC_043970.1, read as the reverse complement.
GAGGCAATCGGAAGGCATCCTAACTACCTCAACTGACTCTGAGGGACATTGACATTGACAGCTGTGCTCTGACCCCCACCCGTCAAACTCCCAACCCAGTTGCATGGACACCCTGTTGAGGTACTGCATTTCCACAGCTTGTGTTTTGTTCTTCATGTCACAACCCACCACTCATGACGAGGGCTGGGTATCATGGCCAATTTCCTTAATCGAGTCAATTTTAATTCATAAGGTTCTGAATCGATTGATCACGATTCGATTTGATTCAATCCAACCCGAGATCAATTCCATTCAGTATTAATTGATGGATTCAGATTAATTTAATGATACCAGAGTACAATTTTGAGCTGTAACCTGATTATCTGACTACTGCAGCCATGCAACACATCAAAATTGGCATCAATATTGACATTAGATAGGAAAATAATGAAGGGGACAGAAACATTGCCATGTTTCTACAGTGGCTCAGAATGGACTACTTCATCATCTTTATTCTGTATTATGGCAGGTGGCTTCTAGCATTAAGGCGCATTACTATCACCCTGGGGTGCCACAACCAATTTTGGGCCCCCTGAAACATAATCATGTTTGGCCCTTGCTACAAAAAAGTCACTGGAAACTAGGGTTACACGATATCGGAAAAAACTGACATTGCAATTTTTTTTAAACTCTGCGATATATATATTGTGATATAAAAAAACACTCCAGAGGATATAACAGCTGTGTGGTGCCAATGGACAAACAAATGGACTAAATGGACAAACAAATTAGTTGCGTTACATCTCGTTGTGGCAACAGGTGGAAGGCACCGTCATCACAGAACACACGTTTCAGTATCATCCTTCTTGCAGCTGAAATAATAATAATAATAATGATAGTAATAATAATAATAATAATAATAATAATAATAATAATAATAATACATTTTATTTATAAGCGCCTTTCAAGACACCCAAGGACACTGTACAACAAGATAAAACAAACAATTCATAAAATACAAAGAAATAAACAGATTAAAACAAATAATTACTATATATAGAAATGAAGTGAATGAATGAAATGAATGGAGATTAGAGCTTATGGGGGGTAGGCTATTCTGAAAAGGTGAGTTTTGAGTCTGGATTTGAATGTGGGGAGAGAAATAATTCCAGATAAGTGACGTTGCTTTTCTTTTTGGCACCAAGTCTTTCTTTTTGGTGATTTTCTCTTGTTCGTTGCTCATTTTTCAATGTTGTTACCACTGACTCACTCCATGTGAAGGGGCGGGGTCTACTTTGGAAAATTGATAAAGAATGATTGTGATTGGTGGATGGCTGCGCCCACTGTGTGTTAGGTACCCAGGCTGAAATTAGATGAGAACACATTGATTCCATTTGCCTCTTACATCACAGGACCTGCAATGTGACTATTGTGTACATCGCGATGACTATGCTCAAATGATATATTGTACAGCTCTACTGGAAACAATCTGTTGGAGATGGGGGGAGAGAGTGTAGCAGTCCGTGATTGTCAATTTTTTTGCCCAGCCTTACTCATGACTATACTGCTACTTGCAGTGCATCTGTGTATGTGGTTGTGTGGTGAGTGTGTATGAAAATTTGAACAGCCAAGTAACACAGACTGCGGTATCAAGGGGGAGTATGGCATACTCATTTCATGGATTAGCCCATTAGCTCAAGAGCTAAACACCATGAAAGAAGCTGCAGTTGTTTAGTGTGTGTGGTCACATGGTAATTACAAACAATCTGCCATACCAGTCCCATTTACAATCAAGCGAGATTCAACATTCAACACACCTGCATATGAGCAGAGCTGGATGGTAAGAATGTTTGGTGCATCTGGAGTTGAATCCTTATTTCTCTTTTTTTTCTCTTCACAAAAAAACTAAAGAAATTTAAGAGAATGTTGCTGCATGAGACCTAATCTTTTTTTTCTGAGGGTTTGTGGCAGTGTGCAGTTTTTGCATTCTAGTGTATACAATGGTCATGAGCACAGAAAAAAAGGAATGGGAGAATACCTGTTTAGAAAAATATCCTTAATAATGTGGTCAGGATGAGCCCTTGATGTTGATAAAGCACCACAACAGACAGACATAAGTATCTGATCAACATGGCAACAACTGGGTCTGTGTATCTCCAAAACTATCTTGGATCAGTTCAAATGGATTGAGATTTGGTAATCCTGCTTTAAACCTCTTCTGTAAATATTGCAGACCAGGAGTCCCCAACAAGACCTGCAACTGTGGGGAAGCTATTTGGCCATGGACCAAATACAGCCCACAAAAGAGTCAAATCTGGCCCATAAGATCATTTTGTGAAATACAACAATTACACTGACAATATTAATAGTCAAGGGTGTAAAATCGTTATAGTTCAGAGTCCACATACAGCACAATATGATCTCAAGTGAATTACAATCATACCTAAAAATAATGACAACTCCAATTTTTTCCTTTGGTTTTAGTGTAAAAAAGTAAAATTACATAAATGTTTAATAAACATTCATAGAATATAAACATTGTTTATATTTACAAACTATATTTTCACAAAAATGTAAATAACCTGAGCCAATAGCCTATGAACCTGAAATTTCTTAAGAAAAAGAAGTGCAATTTTACCAATATTGTGTCTGTTACTAAATGTGTTGTGTATTTGTAGACCCTCTGTGATCTGTAAATTGTAATGCTAATGTGTAAATAATACGCTGAGACACAATATTGTTAAAATTGCTCTTATTTTTAAAAATAAATTTCAGGTTATCGTACTTGTTAATGTTATTCACATATTTTTAAAAGATAGTTTGTCGATGCAAACATTTTCATAATGCTATTTTATTTCACTCTAAAGTGTAAATAAAAGTTTGGATTTTACATTATTTATAGATTGTCATTATTTTACTGGTCTGACCCACTTGAGACCATATTGGGCTGAATGTGGAACCTTAACTACATTGCGTTTGACACTCCTGCTACGACCCATACTGTACCACATCAGTTCCAAGTATCTACTGGTTTTCTAAGGAGTGGCTTAGCATGTCACCTCACCTGAATCTCAACTGTGCCCTTACAGATAATCCTGAAACACAGGGTGGAAGAATATCAAGTGTCCAACATCAGGGAGCTTTGAGAGGGCATCACAGTGTACTCTGCATCTATATATGCATATTTACATATCTGCTCATCAGGAAATGACTCTAGTCTTAGTTTAAAATTAAGTGTTTTGTTTGAAGTTTTCAACATCAATGATCAAAAGTACCACAATTACCTTTGATACCTATGATAGCATATTGCAATTAAAGTGATCTAACAAGGCATGAGACTTAAAAATATATGCATTTGGTGTTCGACTGCATCTGAGGGATCCTGCCCTAGGGATCAACAAAATTCTATCTAATGTAATGTAATGTAATGTAATCTAATAATCACTTCCGCATCTCCTCTTTGCCTGTGTTTTAGGGCTGTGGAGATCTACCCCATAGTGCCCTGGTTAAGTGTGTATTTTTTAATTCTAGTGTTATTGGATTTGGGTTCCTGCAGCTTTCATCAAATGTAGTAGCTATTGCTTTGGTGAGAAATATATGACTTGGATTAAATTATTCAAATGACCATTTTTTTGCCTAGTTAAAGACCACAGTGATGCTGTATTCCCCAGAGAATGTTTCAGATTTCTTACATTTAGTTATGGCTCTAAATTTAAAGAATAGAACGCATTTACAGTGTCTTGGTTGAGTAATAATAAAAGTAATTAAAGCTGCAAGCAGCATTGAGCGGGACCTCGCGCTCTGGCTGGGTTCCCCCTCCCATGCCGCCACCCGCTATCGGTCACGCCTCCCTCCACCCATGCTTGTGTTTTTGGTAGATTGAAGTTTTTTTTCCCATTTATAATAAGGCTTTTATTTTGAAAAACCCTTCTGCGTGTGTGTGTGTGTGTGTGTGTGTGTGTGTGTGTGTGTGTGTGTGTGTGTGTGTGTGTGTGTATAAGAGAGAGACAGAGAGAGACAGAGAATCAGTTATAATCATTTTTTTAATTATGCGAGTTGGATCAGTAATACTAGTAGTAGTAATAGCAGTAGCAATAGAAGTATAGTAGCAGTAGTAGTAGTAGTAGTAGTAGTAACAGCAGTAGTAGTTTTAGTAATAGCAGTAGTAGTATTAGTATAAATAGCAGTAGTAGTAATAGTGTCACACACAGCTGCTATGGACTCTACAGTGTGTGTGTGTGTGTGTGTGTGTGTGTGTGTGTGTGTGTGTGTGTTTGTCTGTGTGTGTGAGAGAGAATGAGAGAGAGAGAATCAGTTTTAATCACTTTTTATATTATCCAGGTTGGATCAGTAATATTAGTAGCAGTCTCTCTCTCTCTCACACACACACACACACACACACACACACACAGTTGCTATGGACTCTACATGGTTGCTATGGGAGCATAAACATGGCAGGTGCACCTGATCATCACTAACGACCTTTAGAGCAGACAGGAGTTTAAGAGAAATGAACTGAAAAACCACCTGTCAAACAAACTGACGTCAATCCATGATAGTACCTCCTATCTGAAAAATTATTGCATGTCAGACTTCTGGAAGGTTGTACCAACATTTTAATATATAACATGATGAAACAAAGTCAGAACTGAATAAGCAGTGACTGTACAAAGATGGAGTTAGTCAAACATGTGACTTAGACAAATGTAACACAGGAGTGAATGAGGGAAAAATCATCAGTTGTTGTGTTTGGAGGCCCATAGATCAAAAACTAAACACTTTAAGATTAAATGTGAACAGTCATTGAAAGAAAAGAGATTTCCCTACATTTTGATGTAATAATTTGTTACTGAAACCCCAGAAATATGAGAGTTATGATGAGTTGTTTCTAGACTTTCTAACAAAAAACAGCCTCTCCACTCTGTTTGAGCAGGAAGATTTCAGCCAATCAGCTGTCAGCATGTGTGTGCATGCGCACGTTTATCTCACATATAGATGAGACATGTGAGTCAATACAGTTAATAGTACAATTCACTCAGACACCACTTCTCACATAAATTGCTGTCAATCCAAAACTGTACATCGTATCTCAAAATTTTTTTCACAGGAGTCCTCTGCTGTGTTTTGTGAACATTTCAATATATAATATGTGGGGGAAAAGTCCAAACTGAATTTTCAGTTTCAGACTTCGCAACTTTCAGGGCTTATAAAAAAAAAAAACTAAGACAGTTATCAAAAAAGTGTGAGATCGCTTTTTTGAGAAGGGTTCACTCTATCTTTTGGTGCTATTTAGACACCAATACGATAAACAGTGTGATACGAGCTAGTTTTAGAAATTTAATTTTGAAAGGCATATTGCAAACTTCCTGTTGGAGTTAGCTCATAGGTGTCAGTGTATGATTTTTCAGGCTCAATGCGACAGAACTTTTGGCGTTGGTTTCATGTGTCTACGACATTCCTACTGGAAATTAGCGATTTGAGTATTTTATTTTGAAAGGCAAATTCTGAACTTCCTGTTGGAGTTAGGTCATGAGTGTCTGTATTATTTGTCGGGCTTGATGAGACGAAAATTTTGGTGTTTGTTTCATTCCTTCATTTGACATTCCTACCGGCCGCTAGGTCCGTTTTTGTGTATCTCGGGGGCGCTAGAGAGCTAATTTTGGCACCTATATGGTTAATTTTTACATTTTATAAAATTTTTCACCAGACCTGACATACGCGCCAAATTTGGTGAGTTTTTGAGCATGTTAAAGGGGTCAAATTCCAGATTAAAGTGGCAAGAGAATAATAATATAAAAACAAACGAAAAACACCCTCACTGTGTGAGGGAGAGGGCCTCTCCCCGTGGGCTCGGCCCCTAATAATTACTTGTATATTTTAACTGTCAAAATGAAGTCCTCTCACCACATAACACTGTGTGGTGTTTCCTCCCTAAATGTCAGAGAAAATCCAAACATTAGCAATCATGTTTCATATTTAGTTACTTCTGACATCATTGTGTAAATTAATCCTAATGAGGAGCTTCTTCTCCAGGTGACACTGGAGCATTACTTCCACTGGCAGTTTGACAGACAAAAGAAATTAGAGGAACTGACATTCCTTGGAACAAAGACTTATAATAATGGAATGCCTGGAGCAAAAAACAAAAATGGCTCAGACATCTGCACTGTTCCATGAAAAAACACGTCATGTCTAACACAAGATAAAGACCTGGAGGCACAAGTGAAACCTCTAAACTAATGACATTTACTGAGGTCACATTTCACACACACCTCAACCACTCAGGATTTGAAGCCCATCAATCCAATAAAACTACCACTAAGTAATTTAGGATACTTAATATATTTGTGTTTGATTACAGTAATTTCAACTTTATTCCGGATAAAAAATATTTAGCTCTAGTTGGGCTAATTAGGAGGCTCATCACCCACAGGATTTAAAGCTGCGGCACCCAGTACTATTTCACACTGCTTCTGTGTTGAACCATGGAGTAGGCAAGCAGAGTCATGTTGGACTGAATTTGATTAGACTGGGCTTACACTGCAAGGTAATGTCCAGTCACTGTTGTGCCTCCACAAGTGACTGGGGGGTTTGGCTTTATAACTCACAAATGTTTAAGTCGCTCCACTCATCTGTGCAGTAACTACACATCTCTCTCTCTCTCTCTCTCTCTCTCTCTCTCTCTCTCTCTCTCTCTCTCTCTCTCTCTCTCTCCTCTCTCTCTCTCTCTCTCTCTCTCTCTCTCTCTCTCTCTCTCTCTCTCTCTCTCTCTCTCTCTCTCTCTCTCTCTCTCTCTCTCTCTCGACATGCTTATGAGTCCACAGCATGGGGAAGCCCTGCCCCTCTGTGACAGATTGCACACAAGAGAAGCGGCTTTAGACTTAACACACATACATGACAAGGACACACCTATGGTAGATAACGGTGGCGTTTTTATATCATCGCTTTCTTTTACAGGCTACTATGCAGAACAAGAATTTATTCATTTAAAAAAATAAAATAAAAAGGGCACTTTTTTCAACAAGGCAAAAAGGGCAGGGGCTCAAGCCCCCCGTGGGCCCTATGTATGCATGTGCCTGTTTTATGCTACTGTATACAAGTAATCAAGGAATAAGAAAGGGCTCTATTGTTCAGTACAGAAAGTGTTATTTTATTCAGTACAGTGATATAATTTGTTCCAACTGTGAAATTCAGTTTTTGCTAAAAGCAAATTTGCTGACAAGTAAAATAAAATTATAATGTTGGGAGAAAAAAAAAAATTTCTCTTTATGCACAAAACATTTGCCAAAACTGAACCAAAACCGTGGCCCAAAAACTGTGGTACGGACCATTGCTCCCCAGGTAATTATAATAGCACCAGCTGATCTACTTTTTAGCAGTTCAAGTTCAGTTTGCTGTGCATCCATTCCATCCATGTGCTTCCCCTCCTTCTCCCCCAGTCTCTGTCTCTCTCGTTTTCTCTTCCTTTACCCTCTCTCTTTAACCCCAACTGGTCAAGGCAGATGACCATCATCCAGGAGTCAGGGTCTGCTCAACGTTCTTGCCTGTTAAAAGGAAGTTTTTCTCGCCACTGTCAACAGTCACAAGTGTTTGCTCCTGGAGGATTCTGTTGGGTTTCTGTAAATTGGCTTGAGAGTCTGGTTTCGACCAGCTCTATATGTAAAATGTCATGAGATAACTTTTGTTATGATTTGGCGCTATATAAATAAAATTTGATTGATTAACAAAAACAGAGCTCTAACATTGCTCTAAAGACTTTTACACACCAGAGATGGTTTAATGATGTAATTAACACATTTCCACACAGCTGTCTGTCATGAGTTCTTTCAAACAGGACAGAAATATTTTTGAAAAACAAATTATATGTCTTAAAAGAAAGTAAAAGAGGTGAAAATGTGGCACAAGGGAGGTGCGTGAGAAGAAAGGATGGGGGATATATTTGAGAAAAGAAGTAAAGGGAGGCTCAGACCATTGTGGTGCACTATTTCTTTGTAACTTGAGCTTTGTAAAGCAAAGCCCCTGCTTGTTGCCCCCCAGCAGAATGTGGTTTGTACGATAGATTGGGCGTCAGGTGTGTGCAGCTGCTGGCTAAGCTGTGTTTGCAGATGAAAGACAGGGAGAAATGTGTGTGTGTGGGGGGGGGGGACTGTGCATCTCAATACAGATAAAAGAAGAGTTTTTTGTTTCCCAGTGGCACCAATTGGAAGGCCGCCAAGACATGGAATGTGGCCCAAGAGAGAAGTGCCATGTGTGCCACAGATGGGCTTTCTATATATGAAGGGACATTCTGTACAGATGGCCAATACTGTCTGTTCAGAGTTCACACAGAAATTGGCAAGTCTGATAGTCACCAATGTGATTATGTTAAACCACAAAACAGGATGTTTTAATACTTCAGAACTACTCACATATTGTTATGAAAATCCAGTGAATAGAATAACTTAATTTTCAGCTGTAATTTACACGCAGTCACATCACTACATAAAGGCATGACCTAACTTACAGCTAAATCAGGCCCTATTGTTTATTCTCTGACTCATTTTAAGACATTAGGCTAAGTTTCACATGGCTAAATGTGTGAAAACTCAAAAATATTTGTGGGTGCTTTCTAGTGACACATAGTGGAGTGCGAAGTATTTAACTCAACTGTATTACATCCTTAATGATGCCCACAGACATTTATCTGTGACCATAAAATCTCTTTATCATGACCCCTAAAGAAGTTGTGTTGGGGTGCAAGTACCAATCCATAATGCTGCAGGGGTTTTGTACTACTACTCTTATCGATACTACTTACTATTATGGACTGATTTTGTTGTTATAGTAATGTGAAACAAACACATTATTTACTGCAATAGAAAATAGTCATTCATCATTTAGTCATAAATGATGAAAAACTAGTCATCATTTTGTAACGATCAAACTGGATACAGGATTTTTTTTTTTTCCTTCATCAGTATTTTGACAGTGCTGCAGTTTGCCAATTGCCTTCAGAACTCCAAATCCTCCTGCTCCAAATCCATGAACGACAGATCAGATGATGTTCAGAATACATTTATGAATGTATTCACAGCACAACAATCAAATGGATATCAGTCACTTTTAATTATTAACTCATGTTCATATTTGCGTCTTGCTCAGAGGTACATAACATAAACAGGACAGATGAACTGAAAACTATGCTGTGTCTTTCTCCAACTGTACTTCATTCGCTACACATTGTGACAGTTCACTCATGTTTCCACCCAAATATGTAAAAGATTTGTTGCACTTCTATCGGTGAGTGAACAAAAAACTCGCTGAATATATAGTTGTCAGGATCCTGGGTTGAGATCCAGGCCAGTTTTTATCTCTCTCCATCTCCATTGCTTGTCACCTTCCACACACTCCTGCAGATCATCATCATCATCTGGCTATTTTAAGCAGCTGTAGCATGGACTCACCTCAGAGAGAAAACACCAATTCTGCAGATACAGTAGATGCCATCTCACCTGCTAATCACTGAACTTTGGACTCACCTGCAGTTTTGTTTTTGGGTTGTTTTCTTTTTTGTTCCAACTGTCTTAAATTCTTAGTTTGTTGCAGTGATTTTTGTTTTTGGGAAGATGATCCCTGTCATTTGTGAATTTGAAATTATGTTTGCTGTTGTTGTCGTAGCAAAATGAAAACTGGCTAACACACAATTTATCACGACCTGCAATTTATTGTGAACTGAAACACCTTTTTTTAAAGTAAATTTTTTTGCAAATTATGTATGCTATAAATGTGCAAAATCAACAGCTAACAGCAGCAGAACATTATTAATTATTAATTAGAACATTATTATTATTAATCATGTGCGATGAATCCCTCATTGTCTCCGTAATGTTGAAAAGTTCAAAGTTATTTTCATCTTGGCAGCTCTTGTCAGGGGTGGGGCTTCAGGAGGGGCTGGGGGGGCAGTGGTCCCCCAGCCCAGGCCTTGGGGGTCCTGGGACCAAGGATCAGGCCCCGATCGTGTCTTCCATGGGAATTAATTTTCTCACAATAAAATCTTTCTACGGTAATCTAATTCAATTAACGAGCACAATGTGTTTGTGGTTATATAAATTGCTCCAGCCTTGTTGAGTCATGGTTGGTAAAAAATTTTAAAACATTGACTTTGGTCTTGTAGGTTTATTCAAAACATTGCATACAAGTGTGTGTTGCATTGCTGGGTTCATATTTACTCTCACAGTTGACTTTACAATGTGTAAATTTACAAATGGAGACACCAAGTTCATGTACGGGGAGTTGCTTTGTGCAGACCTGTCTGCGGAGTCAAGTACACCCGACTCCCGGACTTCATCTCCATCCATCATTCATCAGACTCTGACTGTTGCAATCAGGTTGTTCTGTTTGTTCCTCTTAGTTGTTGTTTCTGTTATTCAATCATTTTTTTCCTTCCACACTGTGCATTTGAGTCTTGTCCATTCACAGCATAGACAGGAGACTGCAGTCAGTGACAGGAGAAGCAGCAGGAGTGAAACGTCAGATTCAGAGGTACCTATAATCAGATGTGGGATGGTGGTAATGGATGATTGACAGGAAAGTCAGCCAGGCTTGGCCAATTATTTTATTTGGACCAAATAAAATGACTGGTCAGACTTTTATAAGAAATATATGAGAATTAAATATTTCTGAGTTTCACAACCTGGTGGACTTCTTTTACATTTCAGTTTGACACATGCTTATTAGGAAAATTTTAAGATGACAAAAGAAAAGTGTAAAAATGCCACATCAAACGGTATAGCTTTAATAAGCATGTTAAGTGCATCTATATTCCATTCTTTCTTGAGTCTGTTTGCTCATGGAAAATGAAATGTGATTAATGTAGATTTAAAATGAGTGATATTTAATTCTGATTAATCAAAATCAATCCACAGCAACCCTGAGATTAATCTGATTAAAAACTTTTAATAGTTTAACAGCACTAGTAAAATTATGTTCTCTCCAAATCTAATGTCCAAAACTATCTATGTAGAAATAAAAACAGTACAAAAAAAAAGTAGCCTATATATATATATATATAAAAATATAAATAGATATAAACAACAACAAACAAAACAAATTATATCTACAAACAATATGTGCACTTCAGCACATTTGTATCCAACTTATAAACTTACAAACAACTTAAGATGGAATGAACATACAACTTTGTGTTGATCCTGGCTTCATGTGTGTCACAATAAGCATCCGTGTGAAACACAACAGTGGAACCAAGGAAATCAGGGAACGAAACTGTGATCGAATAATTGTTTTTAATCAATTAGAGTTGATGAACTGACTAATCCAGTGGTTCCAACTGGGGAGGTATGAGCATGAGGTCCATCGTGTAATAGAGGCATCTCCGACCACCCCAGGCACAAATTTGTTTTCAGGGGCCAGCAGGTGGGAAATGATGAGGTGAGGGGGGCTTTATCTACAGAGCTATACAGGGGTTGGACAAAACAATGGAAACACCTTCTATGATGCCACAATGTTAGGTGTTTCCATTATTTTGTCCAACCCCTGTATAACCCACCACATCCTCAACATAGAACCCCCCCATTCCAATTTTTTTCAGGGATGAGCCCACAAGCTCATTATGCTGCTTGTGGGCCTTTCTCCAAAAAAGGTTGAGGAACCCTGGACTAATCATGTCAGCCCTAGCCTACATGTGTGCACTAACACTGCATTGTGAAAGATCCTTCCTCTCATGAGTTGTTCTTTTTTTTTTTTAAACTACAATAATCTCAACTGATTGAGCTTCAACAACTATCTCTATCTTCATCCTGTCTGGGCCAGATTGTTATATATATATAGCCTCCTCTGACAGATGAATAATGTGCTTTGAAATTCAGAAGTCAAGGAGGTTTTTAAGCATCACAAAAGCAGTCGATATATATGTGAAATTCCTTCCCAGTAGGTTATGGATCAAACTACAGAGGTAGCTGTTGGATATAAAATCCTCCATGACACCCAGCCCCTTCACAGTCTGCAGAAATACACTTCACATACAGGATAGGGTTGTGAAAACCGTTCAGTTGGGCTTAGGGGTAAATGTCAGCTCTACTCCTGTCAGCTAAACAGCTACTCCTTCTGTCCATGCATAAGCTTTAAATCAAAGACTGAAGCAACAAACAACAAAAATCTGAGCACTTACAAAAACCTCAACATAAACAAATAATACGTGCCAGATTCTTTGTAAAGCTGATCAGCAGACATGTTGAGCACGCTGGATTATATACCATCAATCTCTCTTAGAAACAAGTATCTCCAAAGAATCCTGTAACATTCAGGTTGGGCGATATGCCCAATGCATATGATAAAAGATTTCAGTCAATGGCTTCTGTACCAGAGGGACAAATGGAGAAACCAAATTGCTTTTTGTATCAGAACATGACAAACACTTGTTCAGGTGTTCACATAAAGCAGAACTTTCACATTTATATATCCACTAATACAAGCCAGAGTAGAGTTGCACGATATTGGAAAAAACTGACATTGCGATTTTTTTTAACCCTGCGATATATATTGCGTCAGCCCTGCGATGAACTGGCTACTCATCCAAGGTGTACCCCGCCTTCGCCCCTATGTAGCTGGGATAGGCTCCAAGTGAGGATAAAGCGGGTTCAGAAAATGAATGAACGAATGAATGAATGAATGAATATTGCGATATGAAAAAATACTCAGGAGGATATGATAGCTGTGTGGTGCCGACGTAAATGGTCAAACAAATTAGTTGTGTTTCCTCTCGTTGTGGTAACAAGTGCAAGGCACTGTCGACACAGAACATGTGTTTCAATATCATCCTTCTTATAGCTGAAACAATTCCAGATAACGGATGTTACTTTTCTTTTTGGCACCAAGTCTTCATTTTTGTTGATTTTCTCTTGTTTGTTGCTCATGTTTTAATATTGTTACCAGCAACTCACCCCAAACCGATTAAGAACGATTGTGATTGGTGGATCGCTGCATGCAGTGTGTCACATACCCTTGAAATTTGATGAAAACACATTGAGTTCATTTGCCTCTTACACTGCAGGACATGCGATGTGACTATTATGCACACGTACATTGCAATGACGACGCTTAAACAATATATTGTGCAGCTCTAAGCCAGAGCATTAGATTATGTATGTAAAAGATTAATTGCCATATAAAAACACAGATTATCTGAGAAGAAGAATTCATCCAATTGACTAGTGGCTTCAACACCCACTCTAGCTTCTGTCCTCTCTGAGTTACATTGGATGTATGGATGACATATGGATGAGACTCTTTTCTTTATTTTGCAGGATTGTGCTACTTTCAACCAACACGATAGTTGAATTAGCTTTCACATCTACATTTGTTCTAGCATGACAATCACCTATAATGCCACTGAAACACAGTGTCCCAATACCACAGGGATCAACTGGTGCACTCTCTTTAATGAAACCAATGAAACAGTGCATTAGATTACATGACTGACATGGATGGCCATCATTCAGCCAAATGCACTGATCCCACAAGAACAACTGCAGCCAACAGCTGCACACTTCCTGCTGCATCAGCCTGTACACACACTCATACACATAAAAAGGGAGAAAAGCCAGTATTTAGGTTACACTAACAGATGTCAAAACTAAGTTTATGTTCACAAAACTTATTTTTTATCTGTGCTATGATGTAAAGTTTAACATTGCACAACAGCTACAAACATAAATAAATTCTGATTCAAAAATGAGACAGAGTCTGTCCTGGCATTCATTACACTTTAACTGGAAGATGAGTCTGCAGCCACATTTACCAGTTTTCTTCACCAGTGGTGACATTCTGGCATTTTTGAGAGTTTCCCACAGTGCACATCGCGACAAATTTCCAAAAATGCCTGAGTGACCTACCAGCTCCGTTTGTAAACAGAAGTGTGTTTATGGTGGAGTACACTTCGAAATTGTTCAGCATAAAAGAAGGGATTCATGTGCGGAATTGGATTTGTGATACTTATGTATGACTTGGGTTTTACAGATTTGATGAAAAATTGATGACGAAAGTCATACGCAGCTTTAACCTTCACAGACTGCTTTTGTTGGAAGCTCATTAAGAAAACTGTTTAAAAACATTATGTAACCTATTAACAATCTAAGCATAAACATCCGCATTTCCATTACGCTATGCCATGTTACTCTGAGTCTGGAATAGCCTATTACTATTAGATAGACAGCGGGTGCATATTGAGGCAGGTGCACCTGCAGATCTGAAGTCAGAGGTACACACGAATATGCGGACCAGGGTGGGGGTGGGGGGGTGGATTGTAAGAGGTGGAGGTGGAGGAATGAATGAGGTATCCGCCGACTGAGGGAGGGGGGGTTAACCATAAGAAAGAATGAGGTATGCACGAATTCACGGAGTGTGTGTGTGTGTGTGTGTGTGTGTGTGTGTGTGTGTGTGTGTGTGTGTGTGTGTGTGTATGGGGGGTGAACCGTAAGAATGAATGACGTATGCACGGGGGGGTGAGAACCATAAAAGTGGAGGGGGGAATGAAACTTTAGACTTTTATAAGATGGGGATCTCTCTCGCTCTCACTTTCTGAGGTACAGTCGTTAGGCTGCAGGCGCCAATGCCGGTGTAGTATGGAATATGGACGCCCTGGAATATGGACCCGGGGTCCTGATTCCACAGTGGAATATGGACCCGGGGGTCCTGATTCCACAGCGGAATATGGATCCCCCCTATGGAAAATGGACCCCCCTCCAAATTTAGGGAATGAATTTTTTTTTTTTTAAGTTTTGAATTATAAACACATAAAATAGAAACAAAACAACATTTTGCAAACAAAAGTTCTTTATTGTGTTCTGTTATTGTGTGATCTGTCTGAGGGAAGAGAGAGTACAAGAACATGTATCAAACGACCGTCGCCGCCACAGTGACTTCACAATGGGAGGCCAGGCTGTACGGGGAGGTACGCTCATGCTGCAAGGCTTCACTACAGGGCCCAGCTTTTTTTTTTTGTTTGTGGTGGGGCACCCCCCACCCCCACCTCTGATAATTTTCTTAGAAATAAGCATTTAGGCCCCTAATATGTAGAAATTATTAAATGCAGTACTGTATGAAACTAGAAGCACTCGGAGAGCGCAGACCTCCGCCAAGGCTGATCAGTGGCGCCCCTCGTGGGCCCCCCCACCCCCGATCACCACCAAAATTTAATCATTTCTTCCTTATCCCATTTCCAACAAACCCTGAAAATTTCATCCAAATCTGTCCATAACTTTTTGAGTTATGTTGCACACTAACGGACAGACAAACAAACAGACAAACAAACCCTGGCAAAAACATAACCTCCTTGGCGGAGGTAATAATGGTTATTTTTAACTGTACTGGTCACTTTCTGACACTTTCTGGCCTTCCTTCACCTTGTGAGGCTTCACCAAAAGCCATGTTTGTGAAGAACATGTTTGAACATTTTGAGCCTGTCATAACAGTGTAATTTGCCATTCAGTGTGATATCTGTGATATTGTTACATTTTTAACTTTGTATAATACTTGTTATATACCTCAATAAATATGTTTTTTTTTTAAATGCTGTTTTGTTTCCATTATATGTATATATATATATATATATATATATATATATATATATATATATATATATATATATATTCCAAAAATAATAAAAAGAATTAACCATTCCCTAAATTTGGAGGGGGGTCCATTTTCCATAGGGGGGGTCCATATTCTATGGGGGTCCATTTACAATCTCACACCAGCATGGATTCCCCAGGTGCCACGGCCAAAAATAGGCAGTCAATAGTAAAATGACGCATTGACTAATAAAAAATTGCCATCTAATCATGGTTGATTACATCAACTAATCACGGCAGTTCTACAATTGGTCCAAGCACTACAGGCGGAGTGGATCTGGATACCACAGGACATCTTACGGCAACTAGTCTGCAGTATGCACCAGCGGATCACCGCCTGTATTACCTCTATTGGAGGCCGCACACAGTACTGACTGGTGTTAGACATTTTTTTGGCAGTTGCCATTTTGTTTAGCTATTTTTGTTAAGATTAAGTTATTGTTTCGACCTTTTCTTGACGTTTTCTCATTGTTGATATGTCAGTTTAATTGTTTGTTAAATTTAAATTTTAGATAACAAAATAAAAATAATTCCACCAATTCTTGCCTCAAAGTTTTTAATGACTATCAGTGTATATAACTGAATGAGAAATTTATGAGGGAACCCTTAACAAAACAATCAACAGGCTACAAATCACTTTTAATCATTATGTTACAGGCTTCAGGCTGCTAGCATAGCAGGACAAAGTAAAAAGGGCAGGTGAACTATGAGCTGATAAGCAAATGTCAATTCAGCAGGTTTGAAAAAATCTAACTGGTTTAAGCTTCTCCGCTGTACTGGGGCACAAAACGGAAAGTTAACCCAACTCTGCTGAGGTTGTAGGTGTTTAGGTGCTCTGGTGGGGGTCATGTGGCCATGAGATTTGGTATTCAACATTCAGACTGCAGTACAAGATTTAAGGCAAGACAAGGCAGGCAAAAACATTGATTTTTCATGCAGTGGTCAATTTTGAGATTTTGGGCCAGTTTACGCCTTCAGTATGTGTTCTTTCAAGCTGCTATAAAAAAAAAAAAAAACATTGAAAATATACATTAAGATGTTTACTTTATTACAGTTTGTTTACTTGCGGCAGTAAATTTCTCCCGAATTTACCAAAAGATTGCATTCCAAACTGATGTGCCGTGTTTCATCTGTTTACTGAAGTCTGTCATGTCGGGTATCATTGTAAAGCTCCGATTCTCCTGCACAACGCTATGTAACCCAAATAAGGGCATTTCCTTTCTATCAGGAACCAATTGTGGATGTCCAAAGGGGGATTTAATGCTAATGGCAAAATCTCATTAGCTACTGCTAGTTTCAGCTTGCATGATTCCCTCAGATGTATCACATGGTGTACTCTGGCACTACCACATTTAGCTTATCATGAGACCTCTGAAAATGCTCCTAACACTGCAACTTCAAAGGAAAAAAAGCAGCAATTGCACACTGCGAGATGTAAAAAGGTAAATTTATTGGATGAGCTGAAAAAACACCACGAAGCAGCACATCTGACCGTAAGATGCTATTGGGAAACCAGGAGGGGCTGATTACACACGTTGCACATCTCAGTGAACTGATACATGATTTCTTGTGCCCTAATTGTGCTGCATCGGGTCTATTTCTAAACACTGATCCTTTACAAAGACTTTAGAAAGCTGTGACATCTACGGTTGCTCTTATTCTGGGTCCACATTATTATTATTATTATTATTATTATTATTATTATTATTATTATTATTATTATCATTATTATAAAGCTGTGACATCTACTGTTGGTCTGGTTCTGGGTCCATATTATTATTATTATTTTTATTATTGTTAAAATTGCGAAAAACTGGTCAAATTTGTCCATCCGAAATGAATTGGGCCATTTTCAAGTGGCTACCATTCCAAAATGATTCGTCCTAAAATTATTCGGTCAACACAAAAACTGTTCAGCTTGGCCCAGAGATTATCTGTGTGGTCATGTCGTAACGATATCACTTACGGTTTTCATGCAAGAATGTGAACAAAAATCTCATTCATTTTCAATGGGAACAACGAAAAAATAGACTTTTTTCTGACTGAGGGCTAAAGGGTGAATTGGAATTGCGCCCTACTGTTTGTCTGGTTCTGGGTCCATCCAACTGTCTAGCCTGGGTTTTGTCCCCAATTTTGTGCATGACAAATCAATGTTAATTCATTGAGTTACTGCAGTTGTAGGCCTTCATTTTCCTGCCATGTTATTAAATAATCAATTTCCATGAGCTTGAAATATTCTATATTATTATTACTGAGGGCCTGAGCATTTATTCTAATTTGAGCAATTGTTTCCTATAGAAATGCTCCTATGTATCTCCTATGTAAATCTTTAAATGCCACTTTCTCAAAATGAGTTTTTTACCATGTTCCAGTAGAAACATCTCAGCCTACGCAGTACCTATGTACACCAAATTTTTCCAGTTATGCACTTAGCAGTATTCTGAAGATATTTACAGATTGATAAATCAGGCCAGGAATGATTCATTAATTATTCCTGGCCTGATTTATGTGACATTTTAATCAAAAAAATATGGCTAAAATTGATTTTTTTAAAAGGCTATGGACAATACATTTTGATTTCATAGGTAATGAAAGCAGATATCCTGAAATCCCTCTGTAATTTTTTTTCCATCTTGTGTGTGAACAAAATGAAATAATAATTTTGCACCTGGCTTTATCATATGTTCAGATCTATCTACCAAAGATCTCTCTTGGCAGAGGTCTGCGCTCTCCGAGTGCTTTTCTTGTGATATATATGAGTTTGTAACATGGCTTTGGTGCTGTACCCAAGCCTTATAATGGTAGTAGAACCTGTGAGATTTACAGCAATTCACTAAAAAAGGTCACGTATACTATATATACAAACATTTGATTTACTACATTTTCTAATGTATTTATGATGTCATACACCAGAAACTAAAACAAATACAACATCTTGATCATTACACAGTGTAATGAACATTAAGCCACATATAGATGAGTAAACACACTGGATAACAGATCTTGAAGCACAAAGCCAATGCACACACACACACTCACAACACATTGTTTTCTTTAGGGTTTCATTGGTGAGACACTGACTTTTGTCTTGGGAACTATGCTGGTCCAACATGACCTGCCGTGGTTACTCAGATGTTTATAAAAGGTGCGTTAAACCTCAATAACTTATCCAGATGCTTTTTAAATTAGGGTATATCTGTTGTATCTATTGAAAACCACGCCCATGGCCAAAAGGACAGCAAAGATGTGTATGAGTTAATTGTAAAGCTGCAACAACTAGTCGACTAGTTGACAATGAATCAATGGCAAAATTTAGTCAGTGACTAATTTAGCAGTCAACAGGTCGTTAGTAACGTCATGCACTTTCGCTTATTAAGGACAAAATGTTTACATGTTTGCTGATTGCACCTCTTGAGTATTTAGTTGTTTTCTTTAAAGGGTACCTGTAGTGAATTTTAATTGCTAGCTATCTCAAAAGATCATGCATCATGCCAGAGGTTCCGTCCAGGAACTTGCATTATAGCCTGTTGTCAAGTATGCATGAGTACTAAGTCACTGCTCTGTCAGTCAGATATAGTCAGCGACATGTTGCTTCCTCCACGAGCTATTCTAGCACCCACTGTGACAAAAGCTCATTACGATTACCTGGGCTGAAATGAACTGCTCACTGACCGGTGTGCAGCAGACACCAGGCTAAGATGACACATCATCGGCCAGCACTGGGACAATGCTGAGACAATTTATTTTGCTAAGCTTACGCCGGCATTAACAACAAGCGCAAATGTGTACTTTCCACTTAATCTGCTCACTGACTGCTACTTGTTTAGGCATACTCATCACCTAGAATCAACGAGGGTACGTCACTTACGGTCAGCAATGGCAGAGCCCTTAGGCTCTGCCAATGCACATAATTCATGTAATAAAAAGGTCCAGTGTGGTGCATTTATGGCGATTTTTTACTGAATTTGCACTTCCCTTGCTTATAAGTACTGCATAAAGCACAATTAAGGCTATAGGTCACTTTATTATTTTATTGCTGCTTCCAATATTTGTTCAATATTGAACTGAATATTTTGTTTAATTTTGTTCATTCATTCACACACACACACACACACACTCTATTTCAATATGTAAAATGTTGAAAACAATCTAGTCTTGCTGGAATTAGGGTTAGGGTTATGGTCTCCCACATTGTAGACCACAGCGTTACTTACTGACCTATCAGTCCACATGTATTTAAGGGCTCAAAATTATGCATCTCAAGGCTCTCCTATCTCTTGTATTGGAGGGGGGGTCTACTGCGCATGCCACATTTATGATAAGAGTCTATGTGGTAAAGGGAGTTAAATCTAAACTAGACTGAATATTAAATATCTTGGAGTTACCGTGGAAAACAGCCAGTGATTGAATCACACAAAGTTGTCAAACATAGGCCTATACCTCTACTGTATCCTGTTTCTAATTTTAAATTAGAATCAGAATTGCTTTATTGTCATTTGACAGCACAGTACAATGTACAGTACATCAAATGAAATGGAGTTCAATGTTAGGGAATTTGGAATGCAATGGAATTCAATACCATAACTGAGTCAACTCTCTCTCTCTCTCCAAACATGTACACATATATATATATATATATATATATATATATATTTTTTTTTTTTTTTTTTTTTTTTTTTTTTTTATGTGATCTGCAGCATTTATACTGTTAATTCTGCTTCACTTTGCCCTTTGAATCCCCACCGGGGCCCTGTCCCCCCTCCTCATTCTTTTTCTGGATTTGCCACTGCAGTCTAATTGATATGCTCCAAATTACAAATGTTCTAGTTATTGGGGGGGGGGTTAAATGTTATATTCCTGCAATAAATATAACTGAGACCCTTTGTTTTGTTTTGTTTTTAGCAGTTCATAATGTAAACTAGTCGACTCGACCTTACAGTAGTCGATGACTAGTTGACTATAGAAATAACCATGAGTTGCAGTTAATTGTTCTTTATCAATTATCCCCATCAATTATGCTGCAGCCTCATTAACAAATTAACACCACCACTTGGCGTTAGTATCTAAACAGCTAAAGTGCGTGGCTGAAAAGAATAAAAATACTGACAAAGAAATGTCGACTTTATATTTCGCTCTGTAGCATGAAATTTGACTTTAACTTGTGTTCTTCTACATCCTATGGAAATGAGCTCACGCCCACAATGAAAATGCAACAAAAGACCGAGCGTAATAAAAGCACCAGACTGCTGAGCTCGAGTTTATCAGAAATAATGAAAAGCTTTGGAAATCGACATTATTTGGTTACAGCAGCCCAGAAAATGTCCGCATGTTCGCGCTCATTCAAACTCGCTCTTCATCCTCGCCTATTTCATCAAACTTTCATCATTTGTTGTTCACTCACCGTTAAAGCTGACGAGTACGATGTGGAGAAACGCCAGCAAAAGTGGGTTGTGGAGAAAAGACATGCCTGTCCGCTTTGTACTATCCAGTCCGAACTACACTAAAGTGTGGTGTCGACGCTAAGTTACCCGCAGTCCCGAGGAGGAGGAGGAGGGGAGACAGGGGGAGGGGGCAGGTCCATTAAAGTCTGTCTGGGTTCTATTGTGGCCTCGGACTCTGTGTGTGTGTGTGTGTGTGTGTGTGTGTGTGTGTGTGTGTGTGTGTGTGTGTGTGTGTGTGTGTGTGTGTGTGTGTGTGTGTGTGTGTGTGTGTGTGTGTGTGTGTGTGTGTGCCTTTTAATCTCTCTTAAAGTAAATAACATGATTTGAATGCTGAATTCACCTTTAATGGGGTGCCTCTATGGCAGGAGTGTCAAACATACGGTCTGTGGGCCAAAACCGCCAGGTTCCAATCCGGCCCTTCAGATGAAATTAATTGTGTAATCCAAAAATTATACTGAAGATACAATCAGTCAAGATAAAATCAAAGATGTCACACACAGTCCAATTCATTTTAAAAGTGGGTCAGACCAGTCAAATACCATCATAATAACCTATAAATAATGACAATTCCAAATGTTTCTCTTTGTTTTAGTGTACAAACATTCCAATTACACAAAAATGTTTACATTTACAAACCATCCTTTAAAAAAAGTGAATAACCTGAATAAATACGAACAACTTGAAATGTCTTTAGTGAGCAAGTGCAATTTTAAAAAATATTAATCCTTTTACTAAATGTTTTGTAACGGGTCTAGTACAGAGGCTGAACCCAAATGCAAGACCAGAACGCAGATGACAAGTTGAGGGTGTTTATTAAATACAATCACAAATGAAAAAAAACACAGCTCAGAATTGTTAACACGTCTGTGAAGGCGTGTGATCCAGGACTTGACGTCCGGGCTGTGAGCAGGGTCAGCGGGTGGTCCACACGGCCGAGCCGGAGTAATCCCGACAGCAACCCGACTAGGGCAAAACAGAGGGATGTCAAAAAACAGGCCAGGTCATACACGGGAGAGCAGATCAGAAAGCAACGGTACATGAGGGACAGGCAAAAACTCACGGTCAGTAATTCAGGCGAGGGGTCGATGCACAGGTAATCGTTGGAGGCTGAGGTACCAAAGGGAGTAGGCAAAATCAGAGTCAGGTAAACGGACCAGGTCACAGACGAGCAGGCAGATCAGGACCAGGCAGAATCAGTGGTCAGAAGACAAAACGGGTCACAACGGGCAGACAGACTGACAGGATCCAAAACGCTGGTAAGTAAGCACACGAGTGTAACAAACAAACTGGCAATGAGACAGGGGAAGACACAGAGTTTAAATACACAAGAGGGCAGGAAGACAATTGGACACAGGTGGAACACATCAGGGTGGAGTCAGGTGATCAAGCACAGGTGAAACAATCAGGGAAGGGAAGTAAAGACACCAGACATGACACATGAGGGAAACTTTACAAAATAAAACAGGAAATGACAGACAACATAAAAGACAGACAAAATCCAGACATAGTCTGGGAGCCGACATGACATGTTTTGTGTATTTAGAGGCGATTTCTCATAGACTGCAAGGGAAGCCCGGCTTCCCCTAAAATTACGAAAATTAGATGGTTCAATATGTACGGTTGTGTTGACATTTCATTGACTACAAATGTGTTAGAACACGTTCATCTCAAAGGTGAGTTCATTCAGAATCAGCTTTATCACAAATCAATGGACGCAATATTGTTAACTTCTCATACATTCCCGTTGCACTGTTTTCTCATACGATCTATGGTCAATGCATTTGGCCGTAGACGCTCGGCATCCATTGACTTCAATGGGACTGAGTAAAACAGTTTTTTTTCACTGCCTCAAAACTGGACGGTAATTGGATAAATGCCACAATGTTGTCCTGTCCCCGGACGCCCAGCGTCTCTGGGGGTGAATGGAGCTGTAGGCAGAGCTCGGCCGGGCTGGACGCTAGGCTGGCTTCCACATGCTGATTGGAGGATCAGTTGAAAGGCGGAATCCCGTTTGATTGACAGTTATTTTGAGATATACTCCTTCACTTGACAGAGTTCAGTTTAATACTGTCGCGCATTCTGCTTGTGAAGTCGAGAGAGAAA
Source organism: Sphaeramia orbicularis (assembly GCF_902148855.1). Classification (NCBI taxonomy): domain Eukaryota; kingdom Metazoa; phylum Chordata; class Actinopteri; order Kurtiformes; family Apogonidae; genus Sphaeramia; species Sphaeramia orbicularis. The sequence goes on along the minus strand of NC_043970.1, from coordinate 7,000,432 downwards.
TCACTACGAAATTACTTGTTCATTTCTTGCACTGTAAATAAAACCCACTCATTGTACTTCCCTGTTTCAATTTAACATAATTTCAGCGTTTTCTTCTTTCAGTTACATAATTTAATCATTTCTTGTTCGAGTTTAATATCATTTTGTAGATAGTTAAATCAATCATACTGTCGGCTAAGTCGGAGTGAAAGGAGCGTCTCTAGTTTAAAAAGGCTGAAGTCTTACACCCGCAACACAATGGGCCAAGGCCGTCTAAGCAGCCTAGTTCTGCTGGCCATTGAGAGGACATTGTTCAAGTCCCTGGAAAAGACACCTACTTGGTACGATAAGGTCACTGACCATTTTCTTAGAAAGGAACGAAGGCCACATTTATGTTTAAATAACTTGACAATTTTTTTTTTTATGTAAGCCGACAATGAGCTTCCCCTCTCTGAAGGACAAGCAGCCGCCACTGTTGTCCACTGTGATCTCATGAGTTGTAATGTACATGTGTAAATTATAAACTGAGGCATAATGTTGTTAAAATTCTACTTACTTTTCTCAAGAAAATTTAGGATGTTCATGTTATTCACATTTTTAAAGGATAGTTTGTAGATTAAAACATTTTTATAATTAATTTTTACTGGTCTGGCCCATTTAAGAACATATTAGACTGTATGTGGCCCCTGAACTAAAATAAGTTTGACACCCCTGCTCTATGGGTTTAACCCTTGATACCCATGACTATTTTTGTTACAACTTCCGCATGATTTTTTTTTTTTTTTTTTGTCTTTCCCAAGTGAGTTATCACCATTTATTATAATATTATCATGTGCATTTTCAGTGGCGGACCATGCATTTCCCACCTATGCCTTCAGTAGTGCTCCGTCTGAATCAATCCACCCCTCAATAAGTATTTTATGGTTATAAAAACCATCTTATTATGCAGAAATGCAGTATAAAGAGCCATTGCATCCAGGGATGGGAATCGAGAACCGGTTCTTTTTTGAGAACTGGTTCCCAGTAGCTTGATTCCTTGGAATCGTTTGCCTGCCTGCTTAACGATTCTGCTTATCGATTCCGCCTTCATTGTGCATGCACAATGACGTCACACGTACGCTGCATTGTTTTGGTCAGAACATAGCCAACATGGCGTTGAGGCAGAAACGGTCTAAAAAGATGACACCAGGTCCACTGACTTGGAACACTTGCAAAGCTTCCATGTCTTCAGAAGGGTGGAATCCCTCCAATATCCTCAAACATTTGCCCACAGCATGTGAATCAGTTACAGGAATGTCACGTATTTGATACTCAGCAGCGCTTGTGAATGTAGCAGCAGAGTGAACACTGGGCCGGTTCCGGTGTGGGCAACAAACGTCGTAACTCCTCAAATACAACTTTCCGAAAGTAAGAAGGGAAAGGAAATGAGGTGCACAATAATGGGAGACAAGGCGGGCCGAGTCGAACTGGTTCCATGTAGTAGAAATGCGGCAATAGAGGAATTAGTAAAGCGTCTTTAGTTTCACTTTCAAAGCACCCCCGGCCCCCCCCAACCCGGCCGGCGTCATCTGTTATTATTATTTCTACATACTGTATATGTTATATTTTCTGTGCAGAGATGGAAATAGCCTATAAAAGACAGTTAATGCACACGTTTGTACTCTTTTATTCCCTCACCCAATGAGAATCGGTAAGAGAATCAATAACGAATCGGATCGATAAGCAATATTAATAATGGAGTTGGAATCGTTAAATTCTTAACGATTCCCATCCCTAGTTGCATCGCAGATAGATAACTCGTGTAGCCACAATAAATACCTTTACTGAGTAAACAAACCCGGGGTGCACAAGTCTCCTTCTACTGCAGCTACAGCTGAAATAAGTGTCAATAATAACCTCATTAACTTATTTAGGAAAATAGCAACATTTTACTCACCAAAAATTCTGATTATTTGTACACAAAATCCATCCTCCTGTCTTTCCTCAAAAAGAGTTCAACTACTCTGTTGTACAGATTATCCGTGTGGGCACTGGGGGTACTGGTCGTAGTTCGTGGACTAAAAGTGACGGACAAATCCTTTTGCTGCTTGTGACCAACTTGCTAGCTTCGGAATTTTACAACCCCTCGTAACAATGTCCAGCTTTTCTTGAAAAGTCAATCTTGAAAATGGTTTTGACAATAAATCTGCAACCAAATCCATTTCTTCTCCTCCTTCAGCCATTGTGTTTAGACAAAATGGCTACTAAACCAATACAACTATATTTCTGTATGTGCGGCTCACTATAGATGCAGTTTGTTAGCTTTGGCTAGTACACTCTCTGGGTCCTACGTGCAGTTATCATTTTCAGAATATGTATTCTATTTTCATGAACATATCAGTAGCGATTTCTCATAGACTGCAAGGGAAGCCCGGCTTCCCCTAAAATTACGAAAATTAGATGGTTCAGTATGTACGGTTGTGTTGACATTTCATTGACTACAAATGTGTTAGAACACGTTCATCTCAAAGGTGAGTTCATTCAGAATCAGCTTTATCACAAATCAGTGGACGCGATATTGTTAATTTCTCATACATTCCTGTTGTGCTGTTTTCTCGTACGATCTATGGTCAATGCATTTGCCTGTAGACGCCCGGCGTCCATGGACTTCAATGAGACTTCATGGAACAGTTTTTTTCATTGCCTCCAAACTGGACAGTAAGTGGATGAATGCCACAATGTTGTCCTGCCCCTGGACGCCCAGCATCTTTGGGGGTGAATGGAGCTGTGGGCGGAGCTCGGCTGGGCTGGACGCCAGGCTTCCACATGCTGATTGGAGGATCAGTTGAAAGGCTGAATCCCGTTTGATTGACAGCTATTTTGAGATATACTCCTTCACTTGACAGAGTTCAGTTTAATACTGTCGTGCATTCTGCTTGTGAAGTCGAGAGAGAAAGCACTACGAAATTACTTGTTCATTTCTTGCACTGTAAATAAAACACACTCATTGTACTTCCTTGTTTCAATTTAACATAATTTCAACGTTTTCTTGTTTACTTGGTACAATAAGGTCACTGACCATTTTCTTAAAAAGGAACAGAGGGCAGAATTTCTGTTTAAATAATGTGACTTTTTTTTAAATGTAAGCCGACAACGAGCACCCACCACTGGAACATATATATATATATATATATATATATATATATATATATATATATATATATATATATATATATATACACTATATTGCCAAAAGTTTTGGCTCACCCATCCAAATACTCAGAATCAGGTGTTCCAATCACTTCCATGGCCACATGTGTATAAAATCAAGCACCTAGGCATGCAGACTGCTTTTACAAACATTTGTGAAAGAATGGGTCACTCTCAGGAGCTCAGTGAATTCCAGTGTGGAACTGTGATAGGATGCCACCTGTGCAACAAATCCAGTTGTGAAATTTCCTCGCTCCTAAATATTCCACAGTCAACTGTCAGCTGTATTATAAGAAACTGGAAGTGTTTGGGAACGACAACAACTCAGCTACGAAGTGGTAGGCCACGTAAACTGACGGAGTGGGGTCAGCGGATGCTGAGGCGCATAATGCAAAGAGGTTGCCAACTTTCTGCAGAGTCAATGGCTACAGACCTCCAAACTTCATGTGGCCTTCAGATTAGCTCAAGAACAGTGCACAGAGAGCTTCATGGAATGGGTTTCCATGGCTGAGCAGCTGCATCCAAGCCATACATCACCAAGTGCAATGCAAAGTGCTGGATGCAGTGGTGTAAAGCACACCGCCACTGGACTCTAGAGCAGTGGAGGCGCCTTCTCTGGGGTGATGAATCGTGCTTCTCCATCTGGCAATCTGATGGACGGGTCTGGGTTTGGCGGTCGCCAGGAGAATGATACTTGTCAGACCGCACTGTGCCAAGTGTAAAGTTTGGTGGAGGGGGGATTATGGTGTGGGGTTGTTTTTCAGGAGCTGGGCTTGGCCCCTTAGTTCCAGTGAAAGGAACTGTGAATGCTTCAGCATACCATGACATTTTGGACAATTCCATGCTCCCAACTTTGTGGGAACAGTTTGGAGCTGGCCCCTTCCTCTTCCAACATGACTGCGCACCAGTGCACAAAGCAAGGTCCATAAAGACATGAATGACAGAGTCTGGTGTGGATGAACTGGACTGGCCTGCACAGAGTCCTGACCTCAACCCCATAGAACACCTTTGGGATGCATTAGAGCGGAGACTGAGAGCCAGGCCTTCTGTCCAACATCAGTGTGTGACCTCACAAATGCGCTTCTGGAAGAATGGTCAAAAATTCCCATGAGCACACTCCTAAACCTTGTGGACAGCCTTCCCAGAAGAGTTGAAGCTGTTATAGCTGCAAAGGGTGGACCGACGTCATATTGAACCTCATAGACTAGGAATGGGATGGCACTGAAATTCATATGTGAGTCAAGGCAGGTGAGCAAATACTTTTGGCAATATAGTCTATCTATCTATCTATCTATCTATCTATCTATCTATCTATCTATCTATCTATATATATATATATATATATATATATATATATATATATATATATATATATACATACACACACACACATGTATTCACACCACAAGTGAACTGGCCCAGAGTCCGTTTGCAAGTGGGTGGTCTTGGCCCACTTGTTTGATTTGAATCAGACTTTGTATGTTTTTCACACCTGAAAAAAAAATTCAGACTTTGTGGGGAAACGAACTCTGGTCTGTTTTCAACGGACCAAACAAAGTGGGTTTGAATACACCCTTAAAGGTTAATAGATCAAATCAGAAAAAAATGACCTTTTACACAAAAGATACCATTAACTGAACATACATACATAGGGGAAAAACTGTTCTTATGTCTGGCTGTTTTGGTGTACAGTGCTGTGTATCGCCTGCCAGAAGGAAAAAGTTAAAATAGGTTGTGACCAGGGTGTGATGGGTCTGCAGAGATGTTTCCTGCCTCTTTCCTGACTCTGGATGAGAATACATCCTGGATGGTGGGCAGTTTAGCACCAAAGATTTCCCACTTTGATTAAATTCAAGCATTGAACCTCCAAATGCTGATGCTCCCTTCCCTGTTTTAGCTCAGCCTCATGCAGCCTTATATCACATCTCAGTTTCTCCATTTCCATGGAATCCTTCTTGGTAGTTCTCAGTTCAACTGCACTGGTTTAGCTCTTTTGAAAACATTTAGCCTCTCATCCAAGAGACTTCTACAGTTCTAATAACTGGTGGGGGAACCTGGACTTATAAACCTGCAGGGGGAGTGGTTTGTGTAGGTGTTACTCCCAACTTAAGTGTTTAGGTGAAAACACACCAACCCGACAATCGATCATCGGCAGAAAGGTAGCCCGACTGATCAGTCGGCTCCTGTCTCCCCAGTGCAGTTAAAGAAGTGTGAAGAATACACCAAATTGACTACCAACTTCAGCGTATGTTCTGCGCTTGCACAGGACGCATAACTGGAAAATGACGGAACATCTCTCTAGACCAAAACACAGAGCTCGCTGTTGTCAGTTATTGTTGTCAGCAGAGTGGTGAGTAGTCAAGAAGGGTTGTTGTTGTTGTTATATTTGTTGGACAGAAGGCTATGCACAAATTCATCCAAGGCTGTAACTCTTTCATTTCTCACAGTACAAGGAAGAAAACCACATCTTTGTGTTCCAGAGCTCTTCGTGCCAGTCATGATCATTTTAGTTTTCACCTATCTTTTACTGTTTTTCCGTAATGAGCAGATGTTTCGGACCTATTCCAGAGCTCTTTCTGCCTGTCTCTCTGCCTTCTGAGCACACTTTCCCCTAACAGCCTGAACGTCACTGTGGAAACGACAGGTCTATTAAGGGTCATTGGAACAGCCTTTGATCAGGGCTGTTAACCTACACAGCTGTGGGGGGGCCCAAGGAAGAGGGGGGCCCTTGGGAAGTTAAGATTTTTTTTTTTTAATAAGGTTTTTTTTTCTGTTGTTCAACTAAATTATATGATAAATATTGACCTATATGCAAGCTTCACGCATTAGATTTTATAAATTGGTATATTATTGTATTCCATAAAAGTAAAGACTGCTGCATTGAGACACACCCATTGAGAAAAGCGCAAAATGGTTCACTCCACACAGAGTTTGAGAAACGCACTTTGCTTGTTAGGTTACGGTGACTCGTTGCATCTCTATGATAGAAGAAATCTTATCATGATCTCACAGTTTTAAAAAAAATAAGTCGGGATTTCAGAAAAGAAAGGAAAGAAAAGAAAGGGAGAGAGGGCAAAATGAAGGAAGTCAAGTTCTGACCAACTTCTTTTCAAAGAAAGGTGAACACAAACTTTTAAACACAAGATGAAATGGCATTATTAGGTGCCGTTAACTCCTCCGTTATCGTTGCTAACATAAACAGAGGCAATCCAAAGCAAGAGCAACACTTTGAAATGAGGCTTTTGTTATTAAGGTAAAGGATAAATAAAGTGAACAGGAGGCTAAGATTGCAACAGCAGGCTACTGGTTTGAAGCAAGCAAATATTAAATGAATAGCCTACTAAGCTGTTATGCTGGCTACATGTTAAATAATAATCTATAGTATAGAGGATAGTTCCCAGATGTCATGATATTTGCCTTCACAATGGCTATCATCCATCCTAGCTGCCTGCTAAAACGTAATTTGTGAAACACATTCCAGAAACTGTCAGAGAAAGTGATCCTGCAGCAAATCCCTCATCCGCCACTGATGCAGACTTGAGACAAGGTGAGCTAGTTCAACATGAAAGCAACATGAAAAATTATTTTGACTTGGATGACTGTAGCAACAGGGCATTAGTGCATTTGGTAATAATTGTTAAGAGGCTAATGTTGATTATTCTTCATGTTCCCAGTGTGGTTCAATATGTAAAGGGTAGATTAAGTGAAAAATCTACACGCATTGATTTTCCTGAAACTGTGTGTGACTATATATATATATATATATATATATATATATATATATATATATATATATATATATATATATATATATATATATGCTTCTCGGTGCGGATGTGGAGCGACGCGGAGTGCTGGCGCCATCCAGGACAGGCAAGCGGGCTCTGCCGGGGATATGCTCTTTGAGTCCGCACTGCTTGTCGAGATGTGCGAGGAGCTCCGTGATAATTCTGTGTTCCTGTTCCATCTCTCTGTAGTGGGAACGTTAGCTTAGCTTAGCTGATCCCACTTCTGACACCAATTGTGGCGAAGCCGGCAACACAGAGAGAGGTACGATGGATTTTCTCATTCTTACTGTTTCTTTTTAATTACTCCTTCACAAGCATGGGTTCTGCAAATGTACAGCATTCTACGGCCGTATTAACTAGTTAGAACAACTGTAGATAACACTTAAACTCATGGCGGAATCAGAAAAAGCACATGTAGGAGACTGGTCGGCAGATAAGAACACACTCACACACACGCAGTCGGTAACATCTAACAAAAACAAAACAAACTCCCGCACACTCCCCTAAACATCAGTGCATTCTGGGACATCTCTTAAAGTGGAACAGTCCATTTTTAACATCACAATCCCCAGTCGCTACATTGCCCCCACCAGCGTGTTGCCCGTCCCGGTGACTACAAGCTCAACACATAGTCCACATAGCGATGGGGAGGCAGCCTCTGCTGCCACCCAGTCCTTCTTCGCACAGGCCCCCCCCCCCCCACTGTTCATCTCACCATCTGCAGGGCAGCATGAATTTGCGGGGGAAGAAGAGGTCCCGGGTGAGATGGGAACGTTATCGCTTTCGCCTGATTTTACATGGGGCCGATAGGGTGCCAGACGATCCTGGTGTAGCACCACCACCCGACCTCGGACAGACATCCTCACCTGATATACCACATCGGAGAGCTGTCCCAGCACCTCACAGGGGCCCACCCACTTACTAGCCAGTTTAGGTGAAACCACTTTCTTCCAGGCAGGGTTGTAGACCCACACCTTCTCCCCAGGCGAGAAGGGGCAGCCCCGGCAGTGGACGTCGTAAGCCCGTTTCTGTTTCCCCCCAGCCTGATCCGGGCGCCGACGGGCAAAGTCATGAGCCTCCGCCAGCCGCTGCCGAAGGCTGTGTAGGTACTCCATGCCAGGCTGTTCAGGAAGGTCGGTGCTAGGGGGTCGGCCAAAGGCTAAATCCACAGGAGTCCGAAGCTCCCTCCCAAACATGAGACCGGCTGGTGTACACCCAGTGCTCTCTTGTACTGCCGATCGGTACGCCATCATGATCAGGGGCAGGTGACGGTCCCAATCGCGCTAATGTCGCTCAACCACGATGTCCAATTGTGTGGACAACATCCGGTTGAAGCGCTCCACCAGTCCGTCACTCTGGGGGTGAAGGGGGGTTGTCCAGGTCTTCGTCACCCCCATGCGCTTGCAGACCTCAGTGAACACCTGCGCTTCAAAGTTCCGCCCCTGATCACTGTGCAGCTCCTCAGGCGCACCGAATCGGCAGAACATCTCGCACACCACTCTCTCAGCTGTGGTTGTGGCACTCTGGTCGGGAACCGCATACGCCTCCGGCCACTTAGTAAAATAGTCCATGGCCAGTAGGACGTAACGGTTCCCATCCTCAGTGAGGGGAAACGGACCAAGGATGTCCACGCCCACGCGTTCCATGGGAGCCCCCACTTGGTAACGCTGTAACGGAGCATGGGAACGTTGGGTGGGGCCCTTCTGGGCAGTGCAGGCATCACAGCAATGCACGAACAGTTCAGTGTCCTGCCTGCAACCAGCCCAGTAAAACCCCTGTCGCAGTCTGTTCAAAGTCTTTGACACCCCAAAGTGCCCTGCCCCCACTGAGCTGTGGACAGCCTGTAGCACCTGCTGGTGCCGGTCCTTTGGCACCAGCAGCTGCCAAACCACCCCCCTCGGCCTGGCGCCTGCCAGACACAGTAGAGCAGTCCATCCCGCCGGTTCAGTGTAGCCCACTGGGAGTAGTAGGCCTTGGCTTCCACTGACAGTGCCGAGACCGCCTGCCAGGAAGGGCGTGCTCCTGCATCAACCCACTGCCCCACTTTGGATAGGATGGGATCAGCTTCCTGCGCAGACTGCCATTCCTGCCGCTCTACTGCCACCAGCCCCTCCTCCACTCCCTGAACCTGTTGCGCTACGGCCACCGAAGAGTCGAATGGTCTCGTTCTTCTTTCCGCCAACAATGCCTGCAATCCATTGCCTTGCAGGGCCGTCGGGAGAGAGCGTCAGCATTGCAGTGAAGTCGACTGGCCCGATGCTGGACCTCAAAGTCGTAATTCTGCAGGGCTTCAATCCACCTTGCCAGTTGTCCTTCTGGTTCACGGAAGGTGAGGAGCCATGCCAGGGAGGCATGATCTGTCCGCAGAAGGAAGGGCCGGCCATAGAGGTAGGGTCGAAAGTGGTGAAGCGCTGTGATGACTGCCAACAATTCGCGCCGGGTAACGCAGTAGCTGCGCTCAGCACGATGCAGGGCGCGGCTGTAGTAAGCCACCACTGTTTCTCCCCCCTCTCTCTCCTGTGAAAGAACAGCCCCCAGTCCCGTGTCACTGGCGTCTGTGTCGACGATGAAACGGCACCCTGGGTCAGGGAGTGCCAGGATGGGGGCGGTGGTCAAGGCTTCACGCAGTTGGATGAAGGCAGCCTCACAACTCTCATTCCACTCAAACTTCCGCCCTTTGCCAGTGAGACGGTGTAGTGGGCTGGCGATGGATGCGAAGTTACACACAAAACGCCGGTAGTATGAGGCAAGTCCCAGGAAGCTGCGCACCTCACTGACATTTCTGGGGACCCGCCAGTTCCAGACAGCCTCCACCTTTGCTGGGTCAGTGGCAACACCATCAGCCCCCACTACATGTCCCAGAAACTTGGTTTCCTGTTGCAGAAGGTTGCACTTTTTAGGGTGCAACAGTAGGCCTGCTTCACGAATGGCACTGAAAACCTGGCGCAGGTTTGCCAGCGCCTGCTCGAAGTCAGTGGCGTGAACCAGCAGGTCATCGAGATAGACCACACACTGGCTCCGTGGAATGTGGGCCAGCACCCTCTCCATCAGCCTCTCAAACGTGGTGGGAGCATTGCATAGACCAAACGGCATCACTTTGAACTGCCAGAGTCCCTGACCGACGGTGAAAGCCATCTTGGGACGGTCCTCTGGTGCTAGCTCCACCTGCCAGCAGCCGCTTCTCAAATCCAGGGAGCTGAACCATTGTGACCCTACGATGTGGTCCAGGGCATCGTCAATGCGGGGTAATCGATAACAGTCCTTACGGGTCGCTGTGTTCAGACGCCAATAGTCCACACAGAACCTCCATGTGCCGTCTTTCTTCAGCACTAAGACAACAGGGAAGGCCCAAGGACTGTTGGATGGCTCTATCACCCCCGCTGCGGCCATGGCCTGGAACAACCGCTCAGCAGCCTCCCGCTTAGCAAGCGGAAGCCGATAAGGGCATAGACGGATGGGCGCAGCTGTACCTGTGTTGATGGTGTGCTGCACCAGCCCTGTCCGAGTGCACTCCTCATCTCTAGCAGCAAAGATGTCCAAGAACTCTCGAAGCAGGTCCCCCAACTGTGCACTCTGCTGCGGGTCCAGCTGCTCATTGCTCCGCTGTGCGAGTTCTTGGACAGCTTGGACGGTCTCAGGGGTGGGCGTTGACCGGTCCACCGAGGAGTGCGCCAGCGGAACAGGGGTTGAAATGGGGGTGGGCTGATGGTGTTGTCCATGCCGCATTGGTGCCTCATATTGCTGCTGGATCACAGTCACTGGTCCACTGTTAACCCTAGACTGCTGTTGTGGGTCCATAGTTGCTGCACCATGCACACTGGAACACTGCTGCTGAGGTGCTTGTGTGTGTGTGTGTCTTACCCTCTTCCTATCCCGTCGACGTTGGAGAGACAGGGTCTCCGTCCCGATGTGGATGAGTCTCTTTGACACATCCACCACAGCTCCCCAACGTTCCAACAGGTCAAGGCCGATAATACAGGGGTCCAGGATGTCAGCCAACCAGAACTCTTGCTCTGTTTCAGTCCTCCCAGCCCGTGCCCTCAGGCTTTGTTTCCCAAGCATTTCTGAGAGCCCCCCCGTCACAGTCCTGATCTTGTTGGAGGTGGGTGCCCACCCAGACGACTCCCCATCACTAGTCTCCGGTAGCACCCCTGGGGGCACCAGAGAGATAACGGACCCCGAGTCTACCTGGGCCCTGCAGGCGTGTCCATTGAGGTAGCAGAGTAAGTATAGGCCATGGGCACGACCCAACCTGCCGATCTGGTTAATGTTCTCGGTAGGGCTGCACGATTAATCGATTTTAAATCGAAATCGGATTTTTTAATTAGGACGATTTTTAAAAAAGGGAAATCGTAAAATCGATTTCATCTTTCTTCTGCCTCCGGGCCACGCGCCTCCGCGCGCCCGCGGGCTACCGTAGGCTCTTCCTGTGACAGCGGTCTGTCACAGAAGTCCGTGTAATGACCACGGACGTTAAATCTGTTAATGAACCCACAGTACTTATAGCAATATAAGCCGTGGCTTCACGCAGGGATCCCACAATTGAAATATAGCGAGATGGGGATCACTCATCTTCCGTTGTCCCGGATCCGTACCGTACTGTCTTCTTCCGAACCGGGTCTGGGTCTCGGGGTCAGCAGCCTCAGCAGAGGAGCCCACACAGCCCTGTGCCCACACACATCCCCCAGCTCCACAGATAGAATCCCTCCAGTGTGTCCTGGGTCGGTCTGTTCCACGCACGGATCCCCCAGTTTAAATAGAACCGCATGTGGATCACTCATATTACGTGGTCCACGCACGCACGACTGATGCCTGTCACTGACTTACACTGGTATCACTGCTGTGGGCCCAGGTACCCCAAAAAGGGGAAAAAAAAAAAAAAAAAAACCTCTTCTTTTTTTTTTAAATAATTAATTTAGTCCTCTTACTTGCCTAATTTTTCATTCACAAATGTAAGTTCTTTAACACAAAACCAAATATTATTTATATTTTGTAAGATGTTGAACTTTATTTAAAGCTGTTGGATAAATGTGGAAACAAAAAGGCTATAAAAAACATAAGTATTTGCTCTGATTTGGACATTTTATTATAGTGTATTCCCCCTGACAAACTTATGTTATTTTCTTGTTGTATACATTGTTTGTGTACTCTACTTCATTTTAAAGATTTAATGAAGAGAAAAAACAAAACAAAACTGTGGGTTCATCACGTGATCCCATCACAGCTTTGAGGTTGGAGCAGTGGCTTGCATTGTGGACTGCTCACGAAAACGACATGCTGACTTCTGTTGTCTTTTCTAGTTATACCCAAAAATCGAAATAGAAATCGAAAATCGAGTTTTCAGAGGAAAAAATCGGGATTTTTTTTTTTGTCAAAATCGTGCAGCCCTAGTTCTCAGTGGGGGATTCAGTTGGCTGGCTGGGGGGCAGGTTCCCCACAGTGCCCCCCAGCACTAGTTTTCCGAATGGTGGGAAATTGGGTGTCAGGGTGCGGGTGCAGGACAGTCACGAGCAAAGTGCCCCATTTCTCCACACCGGTGACAGCGACTTTGGGGTCAGTGTGCCCGTGACCTCTTTGGTAGCTGTCGTTGACTTGTTGGAGCTGGGGAAGGCTGAGCCTGGCAGACAGCCACCTCCTCATCATCATCACTGGTCTCCACTTTTCGTACCTGGGGTCTCACCATACGGCGGGGTGATAACACAGTCTCGACCCGCTCTGCTTCCTCCAGTGCAGCCTGAAGGGTTGTGGGTGCACTGAGGCAGAGGTGTTCTCTCAGCTTTTCAGGTGTGAGACCTCGGATGAAGGCGCTCAGGGCTAGCTCATCATGTGCTGATGGATCAAAAGTGGGGTAGCCCTGTTCAGTGTAGAAACACACATCTGCTGCATAGGCACCCAATGCTTCACCTTCGGCCCAGTGTCTATGAGCCAACTGGTCTCTCATCTGATCAGTTGAGGTGCGTTTTCCAAAGCGCCGTTTCAGAGCCATAGTAAGGGTTACATAGTCATTTAGCTCCCCTGGTGCTACATCCATTAACACCTGCAGTGCTTTTCCCTTTAAGGCCAGAACGATATGGGCGGCTGTTTCAGCAGCATTCCATCTGTTCATTAGCGCCGCCATCTCAACCTGAGCGAGGTAGGGTTCTAGCGGTGTGATACCTGCATATCGCGGCAGCTTGTAGGTGTTCTGTGGCGGGGGGTGTGGCAGCGGTGTGGGAACAGCACCTCTCATCTCCGACGTCGGGCCATGCCTGGCCGATGAGCTCTCCATCCTGCGGCGGGGAATGGCCCCTCCCGTCACGGTCACCGTGTGTGGCGCAGCCGGTCCGTCCTCGGAGCGATGAGCGGGGAGGATGCTTCTCGGTGCGGATGTGGAGCGACGCGGAGTGCTGGCGCCATCCAGGACAGGCAAGCGGGCTCTGCCGGGGATATGCTCTTTGAGTCCGCACTGCTTGTCGAGATGTGCGAGGAGCTCCGTGATAATTCTGTGTTCCTGTTCCATCTCTCTGTAGTGGGAACGTTAGCTTAGCTTAGCTGATCCCACTTCTGACACCAATTGTGGCGAAGCCGGCAACACAGAGAGAGGTAGGATGGATTTTCTCGTTCTTACTGTTTCTTTTTAATTACTCCTTCACAAGCATGGGTTCTGCAAATGTACAGCATTCCACAGCCGTATTAACTAGTTAGAACAACTGTAGATAACACTTAAACTCATGGCGGAATCAGAAAAAGCACATGTAGGAGACTGGTCGGCAGATAAGAACACACACACACGCAGTCGGTAACATCTAACAAAAACAAAACAAACTCCCGCACACTTCCCTAAACATCAGTGCATTCTGGGACATCTCTTAAAGTGGAACAGTCCATTTTTAACATCACAATCCCCAGTCGCTACAATATATATATATATATATATATATATATATATATATATATATATATATATATATATATATATATATATATATATATATACAGGGTGTCCCATAAGTCTCCATACATAGGAAAAATAAACGTTTCTTGACATAAACCATTTTTATTTATATAATATGCTGTATATGACTGCCATTTTCCATTTTGTCGGGAACACATTTCAATGCCTGTCCTCCACTGCTGAAGAACTATAAAGAAGAAATATAAAGAAATACATGTTAGAACCATATGTATAATGTCTCCTATGTATGGAGAGTTATGGGACACCCTGTATATACATGTACGTATGTATATATATGTATATATATATATATATATATATATATATATATATACAGTACAGGCCAAAAGTTTGGACACACCTTCTCATTCTTCGCATTTTCTTTATTTTCATGACAATTTACATTGTAGATTCTCACTGAAGGCATCAAAACTATGAATGAACACATGTGGAATTATGTACTTAACAAAAAAGTGTGAAATAACTGAAAACATATCTTATATTCTAGTTTCTTCAAAGTAGCCACCCTTAGCTCTGATGACTGCCTTGCACACCCTTGGCATTCTCTTGATGAGCATCAAGAGGTAGTCACCTGAAATGGTTTTCACTTCATAGCTGTGCCTTGTCAGGGTTACTTAGTGGAATTTCTTGCCTTATTGATGGGGTTGGGACCATCAGTTGTGTTGTGCAGAAGTCAGGTTGATGCACAGCTGACAGCCCTATTGGACAACTGTTAGAATGCATATTATGGCAAGAACCAATCAGCTAAGTAAAGACAAACGAGTGGCCATCATTACTTTAAGAAATGAAGGTCAGTCAGTCTAGAAAATTTCAAAAACTTTGAATGTGTCCCCAAGTGCAGTCGCAAAAACCATCAAGTGCTCCAGCGAAACTGGCTCACATGAGGACCGCCCCAGGAAAGGAAGACCAAGAGTCACCTCTGATGCTGAAGATAAGTTCATCTGAGTCACCAGCCTCAGAAATCGCAAATTAACAGCAGCTCAGATTAGAGACCAGATGAATACCACACAGAGCTCTAGCAGCAGACACATCTCTACAACAACTGTTAAGAGGAGACTGCGTGAATCAGGCCTTCATGGTCAAATAGCTGCTAGGAAACCACTGCTCAGGAGAGGCAACAAACACAAGAGATTTATTTGGGCCAAGAAACCCAAGGAATGGACATTAGACCAGTGGAAATCTGTGCTTTGGTCTGATGAGTCCAAATTTGAGATCTTTGGATCCAACCGCCGTGTCTTTGTGCGATGCAGAAAAGGTGAACGGATGGATGCTACATGCCTGGTTCCCACCGTGAAGCATGGAGGGGGAGGTGTGATGGTGTGGGGGTGCTTTGCTGGTGACGCTGTTGGGGATTTATTCAAGATTGAAGGCAACCTGAATCAGCATGGCTACCACAGCATCCTGAAGTGACATGCCATTCCATCCGGTTTGCGTTTAGTTGGACCATCATTTATGTTTCAACAGGACAATGACCCCAAACACACCTCCAGGCTGTGTGAGAGATATTTGACCAAGAAGGAGAGTGATGGAGTGCTGCGCCAGATGACCTGGCCTCCACAGTCACCGGACCTGAACCCAATCGACATGGTTTGGGGTGAGCTGGACCGCAGAGTGAAGGCAAAAGGGCCAACAAGTGCTAAGCATCTCTGGGAACTTCTTCAAGACTGTTAGGAAACCATTTCAGGTGACTACCTCTTGAAGCTCATCAAGAGAATGCCAAGAGTGTGCAAAACAGTCATCAGAGCTAAGGGTGGCTACTTTGAAGAAACTAGAATATAAGAGATGTTTTCAGTTATTTCACACTTTTTTGTTAAGTACATAATTCCACATGTGTTCATTCATAGTTTTGATGCCTTCAGTGAGAATCTACAATGTAAATAGTCATGAAAATAAAGAAAATGCAAAGAATGAGAAGGTGTGTCCAAACTTTTGGCCTGTACTGTATATATATATATATATATATATATATATATATATATATATATATATATATATATATATATATGTGTGTGTGTGTGTGTGTGTGTGTGTGTGTGTGTATATGTATATACAGGGTGGGGAAGCAAAATTTACAATGAACATTTACTTGTTTTTTTTCAGCAGGCACTACGTCAGTTGTTTTGAAACCAAACATATATTGATGTCATAATCATACCCAACACTATTATCCATACCTTTTCAGAAACTTTTGCCCATATGAGTAATCAGGAAAGCAAACGTCAAAGAGTGTGTGATTTGCTGAATGCACTCGTCACACCAAAGGAGATTTCAAAAATAGTTGGAGTGTCCATAAAGACTGTTTATAATGTAAAGAAGAGAATGACTATGAGCAAAACTATTATGAGAAAGTCTGAAAGATATTTTTAAAGAAGAATGGGAGAAGTTGTCACCTGAATATTTGAGGAACACTTGTGCAAGTTTCAGGAAGCGTGTGAAGGCAGTTATTGAGAAAGGAGGAGGACACATAGAATAAAAATATTTTCTATTATGTAAATTTTCTTGTGGCAAATAAATTCTCATGACTTTCAATAAACTAATTGGTCATACACTGTCTTTCAATCCCTGCCTCAAAATATTGTAAATTTTGCTTCCCCACCCTGTATGTATATATATATATATATATATATATATATATATATATATATATATATATATATACATAAGATTGAAAATATTGTATTTAGGCTCACAGAAATTCTAATCATAAAAAGTAAGGGAAAAAACTACTACTGGGTGAGGTCAAGGGCATCACAGATGGACAGCCCACTATTTTTTGATTCATTACTTCTGAACCAGACAAGTTTAAGACAAATATTACACATAATTTGAAAGGTCTAAATGCCATCTTAAACATACTCAAAGGGCCAAATTTAGTTTCAAATATTTCTAAATGAAAAAATATCAAAAACTACTGCATCACGGATGGACAAAAAATTTCTATTTTTTGCAAGACTAACAAAGTTCTCAAAAGTAAAGTTTCTACGACATTATCATCCTAAAATGTATTCAGCCTAAACCTTTATACCCTCTATTTTACAACCTAATAACTGGTTAGAGGAGAAAAATATTTTATCATACCTAATAAGCAAGAGTTTTGACAAACATCAACTGGCAAATGGCAGCAAATGGCAACGTCACAGATGGACAACAAAAGTAAATATCAAATTAAATAAACAATATTGAATAAAAATTATATATCAAATGCTTTTTAAAATTTCAGTTATCAATATCATACACTTTTTTTGCAATATCTACAACATACAAATACACATACACATAAACATTATATTAAAATGTATTTTGCATAGATATTGATTGATTGATTGGTTGGTTGGTTGGTTGGTTGATTGATTGATTGATTGATTGATTGATTTATTGATTGATTGAGACAACTTTACACAATAGTATGGCTCTCCCAATATGGTTAAATCATGATGTCAGCCCTGTGATATAGCCATTGTGTTGGTGGGTGAGGCCCTTGGCAGATGTCAAATTACATTGGTGCAGGGATATAGGTAGAATTTAAGAAGGGGGGAGGGGGCAAGGTGTAAATACTGACTGACTGAAGTGATACTGAATTAGGCTCATACTGCCACCTAGTGGTCCCGCACGGTAACTTGGTTATTTTTTGTCCGATTGCCACCAAACTTGACATGGTTAATGTTGCTCCCGCTCTGAACAAAATACTGAATCTGACCCACAGTGCCACCTAGTGGTCCTGCACAGTAACTCTGTCATTTTTGGTCCTATCTCCACCGAACTTGACTTGGTTGATGTTAGTCCACCCTTGAATGAAATGAGACTACATCAGGCTCATACTGCCACCTAGTGGTCCCGCATGGTAACTCAGCCATTTTTGGTCCGATCTCCACCAGACTTGACCTGGTTGATGTTAGTACTTCCCTGAATGAAATAGTACTGAATCTGGCTGAGCAATGCCACCTAGTGGTCCTGCACGGTAACTCAGTCATTTTTTTGTCTGATCTCCACCAAACTTGATGTGGTTAATGTTGCTCCCACTCTGAACAAAATACTGAATCTGACTGATACTGCCACCTAGTGGTCCTGCACGGTAACTCTTTCATTTTTGGTCCGATCTTCACCAAACTTGACCTGGTTGATGTTAGTCAAGCCTTAAATGAAATGAGACTAAATCAGGCTCATACTTCCACCTAGTGGTCCCTTATGGTAACAATGTCATTTTTTGTCGGATCTTCACCAAACTTGACCTAGTTCATGTTAGTACTTCCCTGAATGAAATAATACTGAATCTTGCTGAGCACTGCCACCTAGTGGTCCTGCACGGTAACTTCGTCATTTTTTGTCTGATCAGCAGCAAACTTGATGTGGTTAATGTTGCTCCCGCTCTGAAGAAAATACTGAATCTGGCCCACAGTGGTCCCGCACGGTAACTCAGTAATTTTTGGTCCGATCAGCACCAAGCTTGACCTGGTTGATGTTGTTCCTGCCTTGAGCAAAATGACACAGCGATATTGAATCCGATACATAGCGCCATCTAGTGGTCCTGGAAATTTGCCTCAGAGTAGATCCGACAGCGTGCCCCCCCCCCCCCCCCCCCCGAGCCCCTCTCACGATTTCCACGTGTGGAAATTGTCTAGTAATTTGTTTGTTAGCCTGTTAGCAAGACAACTCACAAAGTTATTGGTGGATTTTGATGAAATTTTCAGGAAACGTTGATACTGGCACAAGGAACAAATGATTACATTTTAATGGTGAACGGGGGGGCATGGACAGATTTTTTGTTTGTTTGTCCGTCTGTTAGAAAGATAACTCAAAAAGTTATGGATGGATTTTGATGAAATTTTCTGGAAATGTTGATACTGGCACAAGGAATAAATGATTACATTTTCATGGTGATCAAGTTAGTTGGGGGTGGGGTGGGCTGATCCGCCTTGGCAGAGGTCTGCACTCTCCGAGTGTTTTTCTAGTTTTCTCTTTACTTCAGATATGTTAGATTTTGATGGTCGGGGGACAGACACAGTCTCTTTGGGATTTACAGTAGGTAACTGCTCTGGAAGTGCAGATAAACGGAGACTGCAGCTCTGCATCCTGGAGCCTGTTGCACAAAACCAGGATAAGGGATTAAGCTGGGATATCTTGGTTATCCATGCTCAACTTATCTATGATCCGATTGTACAAAAGTGGGATAATGGAAAGCAGGATATGTGATGACATAAGTTACTATGGAGATTTATTCTGTGGAGCTAGCCTGCTCCAGACCAGGCTAAATTCCAGGATCTATTTAATCTCATCCCTTATCTCAGTCAGCAGTCAACACAAGTGGAAACCAATAGTTATTCCACTGCCCACAACACAATGTCATCACATTCAACTAGACCCACTCTCATTATTTAAACATTTGTGATCATGAATTTCAATAATTTTAGATAAATGATGAGTTTAGATGATTTTGCAATCATTAGATCAGTTCAGCTTAATAGTGTTTATTCAGACATTTCAAGCATTATACATTGTGCAAATTACAATGTTTGAAAAATGAAAGAGTCTGAAAAGGAATAGGTTGAAGCCTAACCTTATTCTGCCAACCACCCTATTCATATCACCGAACAAAATGAAATAAAATAGTTACCAATGCCTTTTGCTTAATAACAATGAAAACAATAAAAAACAAACAAACAAACCAAAAAAAACCCTAAACAATTCAGTAGTAGTAGTAGTGGAAAAACTGACTTCCACATTCTTCATATATTTTCATGAAATTTCTTTTAAATGTAGTTTTAAACATAAATTAAAACCGCAAGAGGCATCTAAAGGCCCTCACCACGGGCACGTCCAGTACAAGTATGTCCATCATTCAGCAGGTGGCGCTCTAGCACCAAATTTTAATGTCTTCTGATGAATGGGTGTGGGCCTGTGAGATTGACAACTGACTCAAATTTGAGGCAAATCAGTGTTTGTATGTCCGAACTGAACAAATTTTTGTATAAGTAAATCTGTAGGGGGTGCTATGGAGCCAAAATTCAATTTCTTTCATTGAATGGGTGTAGGCCTGCGAGATGTACCACTGAGTCAAATTTGAGCCAAATCGGTCTTCGTATGTCCGAACTGATGCAATTTTCGTGAAGATAAATCAGTAGGGGACGCTATTGCGTGAAATGGCATTGTCTTTTGATAAATGGGTGTAGGCCTAGGAGACTGACAACTGATTCAAATTTGAGCCAAATCGGTGTTCGTATATCCGAATTGATGAAATTTTCGTGAAGGTAAATTTGTAGAGGGCGCTACTGAGCGAAATGGCAATTTCTTTTGATAAATGGGTGTAGGCCTGGGAGATTGACAACTGATTCAAATTTGAGCCAAATTGGTGTTCGTATGTCTGAAGTGAAGTAATTTTCGTAAAGGTAAAATTGTAGGGGGCGCTATAGCGCCAAATTTCAAATTTTTCTGATAAATGGGTGTAGGCTTGAGAGATAGATGTCTGAGTCAAATTTGAGCCAAATTGGTGTTAGTATGTTCGAACTGAAGCAATTTTAATACAAAAAATTAAAAAAAAAAAAAAAAAAAAAAACTTGTAGGGGGCGCTGTAGTGCAAAATTTCAGTTTAAAAACAATGAAAGACTGTTGAGAAGGTCTGGTATGACATTAGATGTAAAAATGCAAAATGAGTTAGAAGAACACTCTAACAATGAAAACACAATGTTATAAAACAGACTTAAAATAAAGTACTGGATATGGTATGGAAAGTGAAGCAGGGACATTTCTTGTTTTGAGGGGGCCCTATGCAAGATGCTGTTTGGAGCCCCCTAATTTTCCACACTACAATGGACAGATGCCTATCCCTAGATGATCCCCAGTCTATTACATTTCACAAGCAAAACAAGCTGCAATCATGATAACTTCTCATGTTAACATTAAACGTAAGTTGAACCACTCTAGCAGGTTAAACTGATAAGAAAGGATAATGCAATGAAAACAGCTATCCTCTATTCATCATATAAATTAGGCTATTACTCAGACTAAAAAACACAGTAAGCCAACACCCATATCAATGAGCAAACAATGAATTTTTTTTAAGAATCATACTAATTTTGGAGGTATTAAGAAATTATAACACGCCAACCAATCAGGACCATTCTGAATTTGTTAGTGTTTGTTAAAGGAAACATAAAACTGTATAACATACCTTAACTGCTTAGTAGTCAGAAAATTTAACATCATGTAACGAGTCTGGTACAAAGGTTGAACCCAAATGCAAGACCAAAAGACAGACGTTAAGTCGAGTGTGTTTATTGAATACAATCACAAAGGTTAAAGCACTACACAGAATGATTAATAAATCTGTGAAGACACTGAGTTCGGGGTTAGACGTCTGGTCCGTGAGCGGGGTCAGCGGGCGGCCAACGTGGCCGAACCGGAACAATCCCAACGGCAACCCGACTAGGGAAAAACAGAGGACAGTCAAAAAACAGACCAGGTCATACACGGGAAGGCAATACAAGAGGCAACGGGACATGAAGGACAGGCTAAACTCACAATCAGTACTCCAGGCAATGGGTCGAACACACAGGTAAACGTTGGAGGCTGAGGTACACAGGGGTTAGGCAGAATCGGTAGTCAGAAAAAACGAACCCGGTCACAACAGATGAGCAGGCTGAACAGGAACAGGCAGAATTGGTGGTCGGTAGACAAAACAGGTCACAACGGGCAGACAGACTGACAGGATCCAAGAAACGCTGGTAAGTAAACACACAAGGGAGCAAACAAACTGGCCAAGAAAAAGGGGAAGACACAGGGTTTAAATACACAAGAGGGCGGGAAGACAATTAGACACAGGTGGAACACATCAGGGCGGAGACAGGTAATCAGGAACAGGTGAAACAATCAAGGAGGGGAAGTAAAGACACCAGGCACGACACATGAGGAAAACTTAACAAAATAAAACAGGAAATGACAGACAAAACAGAAAAGACGGACAAGACAGACAAAATCCAGACACCGTCTGGGAGCCGACATGACACATCACAGTCTTTTGTATTGTACAGTAAGGGTTAGCTCCTGGGTCATGAGGAAGATGAAGGTCCTGGCGCTTCCTGGTCAGGATGTTCTGAAGACCTTGTTTCACTGAACCCCTCCAAATGTGAATGGGCTAAAGAAAAGACATGGTACCTGGGACATTGATGAGGTGACATGCACCTGCAAGTGGATAAGGTAAAAACTATCTGTAACTGTCCTCGACATCGGACCAAGAAGGAGGTGAGGTCCTTCCTGGGTTTGGCCAGTTGATACCATTGTTTTTTTTGCTTCAGTTTGCCACCATTGCTGCCCCACTCACCACTTTGATTGGAAAGAACAAGAGAAATCCATTTGTCTGGTCTGAGGCCTGTCTGACTTAGTTCAGGACATTGAAGGCATGTTTGTGTTCATCATTAAAAACAGTTTTTACTAAAGTATACATTCATTATTATCATGTCCTGCGTTGTTATTAATTTCCACAAGAACTGTAACCCATGAAATGATAAAAACCTCAAAAGCCTTAAGTACTTTATATACTCACCTGCCTCTAATGCTGGTTGTTGAATACTCCTATGCAAAGTTACCATACTTACAGTGTTAAAGTAAACTGTTACAAGTTGTCTGATGAAATGAAAATACTATGCCAGTGTAAGCCAGTATAGTGATTGTGAATGGCTTAAAACACAATGTAATCAAGTTATTGCTCATTACCATCATTCAAGTATTTTTAGCCTGAAATGAGTCCTTGTTCTCAGTGCAGTGGTCTCACAGATTGGGGACAGAGTGTTTCACCACAGGGGTGCCAGACAAAGTCAAGCACCAGTAATTTGAACAGACTCTCTCAGAGTAAAGGGAGGCAAAGTGAAGAGAGGACATTATTGATGCTTGGCAGCCATTCCCCAATACAATACACATGTAAAAATGTTGTTTTTCCTGACCAAGGACAAAGGTTCATGTTGTTTGTGACTTCAAGAAAATTAAAACAATCATTACATTTTTTTACAAGTTTGTTCATTTATTTGTTTATTTATTTCAAATATTGCAATAAAATCAAACAACAAAAGAATTATATTATATAAAAAGAAAGTGTTGGAAGTCAAAACACCAGTGCTCTAAAACACAATTTACACTTTGCTTTGTTGATGGAATGCTTCTGCATTTACTCCTGAACAGACAGTTGTTTCCACTAATGTGTTCAATCAAACCAATGTTATGTCTCATCCCAGTAACATCCCTCTAGCAAAGGTTTTAAGGTGTTTCATGGGTGAATCCATCAGGTGGATTTAAAGTCTTTGCAACTTTTCCTTCCCTCCTGTTTGAGAATTCTAACTTGTCCAAGATTCAATGGTTTCTACAGTGACACCCTGAGAAGACTTGTCAATGTAAAATGCAATTAACTTTAGCATCTTGAGGGCAAGTAACTTGCAAATGTCTTCCATTGTCATAATTCTTATGCATTTTTTATTTATTTATTTATTTAAATGAAAAAAATAATAAATCTTATGTATTTAAAAAACTGAAAAGAAAATCTGTCTTCTCAGGTCCACCATGTTTAGTTTTGGAAACATTTCCAAATGGTACATCTAATGCTGAAGATGTAGGATACATTTTCTTCATTTGTATGGGCTCAAAGGTGGAAGCTGTTAGGAGACTGCAGGTTGTCCACTTTGAAGTAACATTCATATTTGCTCTGATCACTGGTACAAGCAACGATTAGTATTAGTAACAAAAAAAAAAAGGCCTCTGTAAACACAAAGCTTAACATTCAATGCATTTTTAATAGGAAGAGCATGTCATGCTATCTTTCAGGTTGCAACCTGTAACTGCGAGGAAAATAACTCAGAAAGGGGTTTTACTACTGGTAAGTTATTGTTAAAAGGAAATATTGTTCATTATGTTGCAGTCAATTCTATGTTGTTTATATCTGGGGCCCTAATCTTCGTTACCTTATCTTACTTCATTTCATAATTTCAACTGAAACACAGAAAAAAATTAAACATGCAGTCAAAACTAGTCCAGTGTAACACAAAAGGAACAAGAAAAGCACTTGGAGAGCGCAGACCTCTGCCAAGACAGATCTGCCCCCCGATCACCACCAAAATTTAATCATTTCTTCCTTGTGCCATTTCCTGAAAATTTCATAAAAATCCGTCCATAACTTTTTGAGTTATCTTGCTAACAAACAAACATGCACGCATGCACACAAAGCAAAGCGATCACAATACCTCCTGGCGGAGGTAACAATATGCTCATGTCCATTTACCTGTGATAGTATCTGCCATAAAATGGATGGACTACCAACAATCATTTATTAGATTATGGTTTGAGGATTGTGCTTTTGTGGTGGTGTGTAAGTGCAAGTCTGTGTGTGTTTTTGTGAGGCAGAGGGTATAACTGATTGTTGTGGGGGAGGGGTAATCAATTGCACCTCTTGCTCCTGCTCAGATATGTCACTGTGGGATTTTAAG